>NC_139988.1:60175340-60260399 GCF_964263955.1 Coregonus lavaretus | reverse complement strand
ATGCAGGACAGGTTATGAACACACACATACAGTGGGGGAAAAAAGTATTTAGTCAGCCACCAAAATCCAGAAAATCACATTGTAGGAGTTTTAATGAATTTATTTGCAAATTATGGTGGAAAATAAGTATTTGGTCACCTACAAACAAGCAAGATTTCTGGCTCTCACAGACCTGTAACTTCTTCTTTAAGAGGCTCCTCTGTCCTCCACTCGTTACCTGTATTAATGGCACCTGTTTGAACTGGTTATCAGTATAAAAGACACCTGTCCACAACCTCAAACAGTCACACTCCAAACTCCACTATGGCCAAGACCAAAGAGCTGTCAAAGGACACCAGAAACAAAATTGTAGACCTGCACCAGGCTGGGAAGACTGAATCTGCAATAGGTAAGCAGCTTGGTTTGAAGAAATCAACTGTGGGAGCAATTATTAGGAAATGGAAGACATACAAGACCACTGATAATCTCCCTCGATCTGGGGCTCCACGCAAGATCTCACCCCGTGGGGTCAAAATGATCACAAGAACGGTGAGCAAAAATCCCAGAACCACACGGGGGGACCTAGTGAATGACCTGCAGAGAGCTGGGACCAAAGTAACAAAGCCTACCATCAGTAACACACTACGCCGCTAGGGACTCAAATCCTGCAGTGCCAGACGTGTCCCCCTGCTTAAGCCAGTACATGTCCAGGCCCGTCTGAAGTTTGCTAGAGTGCATTTGGATGATCCAGAAGAGGATTGGGAGAATGTCATATGGTCAGATGAAACCAAAATATAACTTTTTGGTAAAAACTCAACTTGTCGTGTTTGGAGGACAAAGAATGCTGAGTTGCATCCAAAGAACACCATACCTACTGTGAAGCATGGGGGTGGAAACATCATGCTTTGGGGCTGTTTTTCTGCAAAGGGACCAGGACGACTGATCCGTGTAAAGGAAAGAATGAATGGGGCCATGTATCGTGAGATTTTGAGTGAAAACCTCCTTCCATCAGCAAGGGCATTGAAGATGAAACGTGGCTGGGTCTTTCAGCATGACAATGATCCCAAACACACCGCCCGGGCAACGAAGGAGTGGCTTCTTAAGAAACATTTCAAGGTCCTGGAGTAGCCTAGCCAGTCTCCAGATCTCAACCCCATAGAAAATCTTTGGAGGGAGTTGAAAGTCCGTGTTGCCCAGCGACAGCCCCAAAACATCACTGCTCTAGAGGAGATCTGCATGGAGCAATTGGCCAAAATACCAGCAACAGTGTGTGAAAACCTTGTGAAGACTTACAGAAAACGTTTGACCTGTGTCATTGCCAACAAAGGGTATATAACAAAGTATTGAGAAACTTTTGTTATTGACCAAATACTTATTTTCCACCATAATTTGCAAATAAATTCATAAAAAATCCTACAATGTGGTTTTCTGGATGTTTTTTTCTCATTTTGTCTGTCATAGTTGACGTGTACCTATGATGAAAATTACAGGCCTCTCTCATCTTTTTAAGTGGGAGAACTTGCACAATTGGTGGCTGACTAAATACTTTTTTTCCCCACTGTACGCTCCACAGTTCTGAGAGAGGTAATTTATTATCATGTACATGTTTATTGTGCAGAGTAGGTAACTTATAGCTGTGATCAATTAACACTGCTAGTTGATAGCTTTCTCAACTGCAGTGTTTCACTTGATTAGTAGAATCACGGTTAAGTTATATCTGCTCTGCTGCCACCCTGTAGCTGTGGAGACATCACCTGGGTCCTCCTGTTCATTAGGGCAAGCAACAGAAAATGCTTTAAAATGCATTGCAACAGAAAACAAAAACTCCAGGTAGTCCCTACCTATTTCAGTACCCCATTTGGTGCCTAATGAAGACGACCCAGAACTCTGAGAGCAACAGTGTAAAGCAGCAGAACAGAACATGGAGACAATGAGTGAATGAGCTGACTGCTCTTTTACATTTTGACATTGTTAACTATGAGACACTGTTTAAATGACTGCTGAAAGTGTATGTTAAAATGTAAAGTGGAATCTTAAAGGCAGCAAATGGGGTTATACAGGGGAGAGTGTGTTTTCTAAAGGAGTGTGTGTCCACCTCATTTACAGTACTAATGGAAGGCGGCATGAAAGGCAGGCAGCATTACAGGGTGTGAACAGACAGGTACCAGGTCTAACTGAGAGAAACCTGCACACACACACACACACACACACACCCTCTCTAACTATGCCAATCACAACATAATGATACATTCTTCAATAGTTATGTGAGGGAAAATGTTGTTGTCTGAAGAGATAGCATTGAATTGTACACAGCATCTCCTCTCACTCTATCTTGGTTCGTGCAGGTGACTGTGACCTCCTCAGACCAATTGGCAGTACGCCCAGAACATTGTTCTGGGAACCAAAAGGAGTATCTCAGTTTCAAGGTCCCAGCTTCGAGAGAAGAAGTCTCATCAGTCACATGTAGGAACCAACGTTAATAATGAATAATGTAAATCATGCTTATATGAGTTGTTTCTATAGCAGTATATAAGGACTGGAAGGGAACACCCTTTTCAGAGTTTTCATCAAGCTTGGATTTAGTTTTTGATTGATTCATTAACATTGAGTTTGAGGCGAATCTCCACGACAGTTACATCGAAGATCTGGTTTTAGAGTGGAAATATCATGAATGAGGTATCTTTTGGTATTTTATTAGGATCCCCATTAGCTGTTGCAAAAGCAGCAGCTACTCTTCATGGCGTCCACACAAAACATGAAACATGACATAATAAAGAATATTAATAAACAGCAGCTCAAGGACAGAACTACATTAACAGTTATTTTTTATTTTTTTTAACAAAAGGCACACGTGGCCTTCATATCAATACATACACACAAACTATCTAGGTCAAATAGGGGAGAGGCGTTGTGCCGTGAGGTGTTGCTTTATCTCAAGTGAACAGGTTTGCTGTTCACTTGAGCAATATGAGATGGAACGGAGTTCCATGCAATAATGGCTCTATATAATACTGTATGCTTTCTTGAATTTGTTCTGGATTTGGGGACTGTGAAAAGACCCCTGGTGGCATGTCTGGTGGGGTAAGTGTGTGTGTCAGAGCTGTGTGTAAGTTGACTATGTAAACAATTTGGGATTTTTAAAACATTCATGTTTCTTATAAAAATAAGAAGTGATGCGGTCAGTCTCTCCTCAACTCTTAACCAAGAGAGACTGGCATGCATAGTATTTATATCAGCCCTCTGATTACAATGAAGAGCAAGACGTGCCACTTTGTTCTGGGCCAGCTGCAGCTTAACTAGGTCTTTCCTTGCAGAACTCGGCCACACAACTGGACGATAATCAAGATAAGACAAAACTAGAGCCTGCAGGACTTGCTTTTTGGAGTGTGGTGTCAAAAAAGCAGAGCATCTCTTTATTACGGACAGACCTCTCCCCATCTTTACAACCACTGAATCTATATGTTTTGACCACGAAAGTTTACAATCTAAGGTAAAACCAAGTGATTTAGTCTCCTCAACTTGTTCAACAGCCACACTATTCATTGCCATATTCAACTGAGGTCTAGAACTTAAGGAATTATTTGTACCAAATACAATGCTCTTAGTTTTAGAGATGTTTAGGACCAGTTTATTAGTGGCCACCCATTCCAAAAAAGATTGCAACTCTAAGGGTTTCAGTGTCTTCATTAGCTGTGGTTGCTGATGCGTATATGGTTGAATCATCAGCATACATGGACACACATGCTTTGTTTAATGTCAGTGGCAGGTCATTGGTAAAAATAGAAAAGAGTAGAGGGCCTAGAGAGCTGCCTTGCGGTACACCACATTTTACATGTTTGACATTAGATAAGCTTCCATTAAAGAAAACCCTTTGAGTTCTATTAGATAGATATCTCTGAATCCACGATATGGCAGAGGATGAAAAGCCATAACACATATGTACAGTGGGGGAAAAAAGTATTTAGTCAGCCACCAATTGTGCAAGTTCTCCCACTTAAAAAGATGAGAGAGGCCTGTAACTTTCATCATAGGTACACGTCAAATATGACAGACAAAATGAGAATTTTTTTTCCAGAAAATCACATTGTAGGATTTTTAATGAATTTATTTGCAAATTATGGTGGAAAATAAGTATTTGGTCAATAACAAAAGTTTCTCAATACTTTGTTATATACCCTTTGTTGGCAATGACACAGGTCAAACGTTTTCTGTAAGTCTTCACAAGGTTTTCACACACTGTTGCTGGTATTTTGGCCCATTCCTCCATGCAGATCTCCTCTAGAGCAGTGATGTTTTGGGGCTGTCGCTGGGCAACACAGACTTTCAACTCCCTCCAAAGATTTTCTATAGGGTTGAGATCTGGAGACTGGCTAGGCCACTCCAGGACCTTGAAATGCTTCTTACGAAGCCACTCCTTCGTTGCCCGGGCGGTGTGTTTGGGATCATTGTCATGCTGAAAGACCCAGCCATGTTTCATCTTCAATGCCCTTGCAGATGGAAGGAGGTTTTCACTCAAAATCTCACGATACATGGCCCCATTCATTCTTTCCTTTACACGGATCAGTCGTCCTGGTCCCTTTGCAGAAAAACAGCCCCAAAGCATGACGTTTCCACCCCCATGCTTCACAGTAGGTATGGTGTTCTTTGGATGCAACTCAGCATTCTTTGTCCTCCAAACACGACGAGTTGAGTTTTTTTGTTTTTATTTAAAAAAATGTTTTGAGTTTTTACCAAAAAGTTATATTTTGGTTTCATCTGACCATATGACATTCTCCCAATCCTCTTCTGGTTCATCCAAATGCACTCTAGCAAACTTCAGACGGGCCTGGACATGTACTGGCTTAAGCAGGGGGACACGTCTGGCACTGCAGGATTTGAGTCCCTGGCGGCATAGTGTGTTACTGATGGTAGGCTTTGTTACTTTGGTCCCAGCTCTCTGCAGGTCATTCACTAGGTCCCCCCGTGTGGTTCTGGGATTTTTGCTCACCGTTCTTGTGATCATTTTGACCCCACGGGGTGAGATCTTGCGTGGAGCCCCAGATCAAGGGAGATTATCAGTGGTCTTGTATGTCTTCCATTTCCTAATAATTGCTCCCACTGTTGATTTCTTCAAACCAAGCTGCTTACCTATTGCAGATTCAGTCTTCCCAGCCTGGTGCAGGTCTACAATTTTGTTTCTGGTGTCCTTTGACAGCTCTTTGGTCTTGGCCATAGTGGAGTTTGGAGTGTGACTGTTTGAGGTTGTGGACAGGTGTCTTTTATACTGATAACAAGTTCAAACAGGTGCCATTAATACAGGTAACGAGTGGAGGACAGAGGAGCCTCTTAAAGAAGAAGTTACAGGTCTGTGAGAGCCAGAAATCTTGCTTGTTTGTAGGTGACCAAATACTTATTTTCCACCATAATTTGCAAATAAATTCATTAAAAATCCTACAATGTGATTTTCTGGATTTTTTTTCTCAATTTGTCTGTCATTGTTGACGTGTACCTATGTTGAAAATTACAGGCCTCTCTCATCTTTTTAAGTGGGAGAACTTGCACAATTGGTGGCTGACTAAATACTTTTTTCCCCCACTGTATTTTCAACAGGTTATGGTCAATAATATCAAAGCACTGAAATCTAACAGTACAGCTCCCACAATCTTCTTATTATCAATTTCTTTCAACCAATCATCAGTCATTTGCGTCAGTGCAGTACACGTTGAGTGCCCTTCTCTCTAAGCATGCTGAAAGTCTGTTGTTAATTTGTTTACAGAGAAATAGCATTGTATTTGGTCAAACATAATTTTTTCCAACAGTTTGCTAAGAGCTGGCAGCAAGCTTTTAGGTCTGCTGTTAGAACCAGTAAAGGCCGCTTTGCCACTCTTGGGTAGCGGAATTACTTAGGCTTCCCTCCAGGCCTGAGGACAAAGACTTTCCTCTAGGCTCAGATTAAAAATATGACAGATAGGAGTGGCTATAGAGTAAGCTACCATCCTCAGTAGCTTTCCATCTAAGTTGTCAATGCCAGGAGGTTTGTCATTATTGATCGATAACAATAATTTTTCCAACTCTCCCACACTAACTTTACAAAATTCAAACTTGCAATGCTTTTCTTTGATTCTTGTTTTTTTTATGCATGAATATGATGGCTCACTGTTCGTTGTTGGCATTTCCTGCCTAAGTTTGCCCATTTTGCCAATGAAGTAATCATAAAAATAATTGGCAACATCAAAATGGTTTTGTGATGAATAAGTCAGCTGATTCAATAAAGTATTTGTCTTTCTGACCATAATTTCATTTAAAGGAGTTTCATAATTTCTCAATTTGCAGTAAGTCAGCCAGTCAGATGTGCAGCCAGACTCATTAACCACTCCTTTTTCCCCATCTCTTTCAACCATACAGTTTTTCAATCCCTCATCAATCCATGGAGCCTTAACAGTTCTAACAGTCAGTTTCTTAACAGGTTAATGTTTATCAATAATTGGAAGAAGCAATTTCATAAATTCTGGATGCTCCTTATTAATCACATCAGACCAACAAATCTTTTTTACATCATACACATAAGAGTCACAGCAAAATCTTTTGGATGATCTCTTATACAGTATTTTAGGCCCAGCTTTTGGAACTTTGGCTTTCCTGGATATAGCCACTGTGATCACTGCATCCAATGGGTACGGATACAGCTTTAGAACAAAGTTCTACAGTATTAGTGAAAATGTAATCGATACATGTGGATGATCTTGTTCCTGTCGTGTTTGTAAACACCCTGGTAGGTTGATTAATAACCTGAACCAGATAACAGGCACTGGTTACAGTGAGACTCTTCCTCTTGAGCAGACAACTTGATGAAAACCAGTCAATATTCAGGTTCCCAAGAAAGTAGACCTCTCTGTTTACATCACATACACTATCAAGCATTTCACACTTGGTGGCCTATAGCAACACCCCAAAAGAAAAGGCTTTAGATGTGCCAAGTGAACCTGCAACCACAACACTTCAATAACACTTGACAAGATCTTCTATAAGCATTACAGGGATATGGCTCTGAATATATACATCAACACCTCCCCCATAAGCATTTATGTCTCTTCTATAGATGTTATATCCTTGTATTGCTACTGCTGTATCATCAAATGAATTATATAAGTGTGTGTCAGAAATGGCTAATATATGAATGTTAGCTGATGTTAGCAAGTTATTGATTTCATGAACCTTATTTCTAAGGCTACATATATTAATATGGGCTATTTTCAGCCCTTTCCTGGGTAGCTTATCAGAGATAGACATAATATGGAAAAGAGCAAACAAAGCAAGAGAAAAATATATACATTCAGCAGTCCATTAATCAATTGGTGTGTGTGTGTGCTGCGGGGTTGAAGCTCGAACCCATAGGCTTGGCTCTCTCATCCCTTCCAGGCTTCTGGTTCTGCTTCAATGAGTCTGTCATAGCGGATGTAAGCAATGTCCCCACGCACTCTGGCAGCTTTCATGGCTGTAGCTCAATTGGTAGAGCATGGCACTTGTAATGCCAGGGTAGTGGGTTCGATCCCCGGCACCACCCATACGTAAAAATGTATGCGCACTGTAAGTCTCTTTGAATAAAAGCGTCTGCTAAATGGCATGTTATTATAAGTTCTTTCTTCTTCTGGCGCACAGCTTCAGGATAGTCCTCGTTGAGGAAGATGTACATTTCTCTCAAGTTCTTGGCTCTTTCCAGAACAGCTACCTTGTCCTTGAACGTCAGGAACTTGACCACTATCGGCCTGGGCCTGTCAACTGGGCTGGTGGTGGGTTTTCCAGTCCTGTGGGCGCGCTCCACCTCAATCCTCCTGTGGTCATCTTCAATTTCTCAGAGATCATTCCCCTCACTCTTTCCTCAGACTACGCCCAGGTCTCATGTGGAGATTCTGCAATTCCGTCCACAACCATGTTATTCCGCCTTGATTGTCCCTCGAGATTTATCCATCATTGTGATCATAGATTCACACACAGAACTGATGTCCTCTCTCAATGACTTACAGATTGCTGTCATCTTGCCGTTCTCCTGTTTCAACTCATCGAGCTGACCCTGTGAGAACTGCAAGCTGTTCTTCAGGTCCTGGACCTCTCTGGTCAGGTCCTCCATTCTTTTATTAGTTGAAACCACCAGTATTTGGACAAAACACTTACAGCTATTTTCTTGTTGTTGTAACAACTGCTTGTAGAGCTCTCTTGGTTCGTTTAAAAGATCCTTCACCTGTGATAGAGAGACACCACTGTCTTCAACGGTACTCCCGCCGGCTTTAGTCTTTGTCATGGTAGCTAGCAACGTATGTTACGCTGTTACTCCTCACAGTTCCAGACAGGGCAAGTCACAGGGAAGATTTAAAACAACAAACAGCAGGGATCTAGACAGCCAAAAACCCGGGACAATCCACGGTCCCAGCCACAATGGCTAACCGCGTTGCGGTCTGCGTTAAAGCCCTTAAGAAACCCTGCTAGCTTGATAGGCTGCTAGCTAGCAGCTAGGCTAGCTGCTACGCCAAATAGCTTCTCAGACCCGGCCTTGGTCGGCAGGATCACTGGACAGAGAGTAGCAATCCCAGCAACTGATGCCAACTGCGTCGCGGGATCCAAACTAAAAAGTTAGCTTGGAATGGTCATTGTGAATATACACTACCGGTCAAAAGTTTTAGAACACCTACTCATTCAAGGGTTTTTCTACATTGTAGAATAATAGTGAAGACATCAAAACTATGAAATAACACAAATGGAATCATGTAGTAACCAAAAAAGTGTTAAACAAATTCTTCAAATAGCCACCCTTTGCCTTGATGACAGCTTTGCACACTCTTGGCATTCTCTCAACCAGCTTCACCTGGAATGCTTTTCCAACAGTCTTGAAGGAGTTCCCACATATGCTGAGCACTTGTTGGCTGCTTTTCCTTCACTTTGCGGTCCGACTCATCCCAAACTATCATAATTTGGTTGAGGTCGGGGGATTGTGGAGGCCAGGTCATCTGATGCAGCAGCCATCACTCTCCTTCTTGGTAAAATAGCCCTTACACAGCCAGGAGGTGTGTTAAGTCATTGTCCTGTTGAAAAACAAATGATAGTCCCACTAAGCCCAAACCAGATGGGATGGCGTATCGCTGCAGAATGCTGTGGTAGCTATGCTGGTTAAGTGTGCCTTGAATTCTAAACAAATCACAGACAGTGTCACCAGCAAAGCACTCCATAACACCTCCTTCTCCATGCTTCCGGTGGGAAATACACATGCGGAGATCATCCGTTCATCCACACCGCGTCTCACAAAGACACAACGGTTGAAACCAAAAATCTCAAATTTGAACTCCAGACAAAAGGACAAATTTCCACCGGTCTAATGTCCATTGCTCGTGTTTCTTGGCCCAAGCAAGTCTATTCTTCTTATTGCTGTCCTTTAGGAGGTGTTTCTTTGCAGCAATTCAAACATGAAGGCCTGATTCACACAGTCTCCTCTGAACAGTTGATGTTGAGATGTGTCTGTTACTTGAACTCTGTTAAGCATTTATTTGGGCTGCCAATTCTGAGGCTGGCAACTCTGATGAACTTATCCTCTGCAGCAGAGGTAACGCTGGGTCTTCCATTCCTTTGGCGGTCCTCATGAGAGCCAGTTTCATCATAGCGCTTGATGGTTTTGGCGACTGCACTTGAAAAAACTTTCCAAGTTCTAGACATTTTCCATATCGACTGACCTCCATGTCTTAAAGTAATTATGGACTGCCGTTTTTATTTTTTATTTTTTTTATTTCACCTTTATTTAACCAGGTAAGCTGGTTTGCAACTTTGCTTATTTGAGCTTTTCTTGCCATAATATGGACTTGTTCTTTTAACAAGTAGGGCTATCTTCTGTATACCCCCCCGTGTAACAACACAACTGATTGGCTCAAATGCATTAAGAAGGAAATAAATTCCACAAATTAACTTTTAAGAAGGCACACCTGTTAATTGAAATGCATTCCAACTGACTACCTCATGAAGCTGGTTGAGAGAATGCCAAGAGTGTGCAAATCTGTCATCAAGGCAAAGGGTGGCTATTTAAAAAATCTCAAATATAAAATACATTTTGATTTGTTTAACACTTTTTTGATTACTACATGATTCCATATGTGTTATTTCATAGTTTTGATGTCTTCACTATTATTCTACAATGTAAAATAGTAAAAATAAAGAAAAACTCTTGAATGAGTAGGTGTTCTAAAACTTTTGATCGGTAGTGTACATGTATATCTCTTGCAGCTGTGGAAGAATATTCTCCAAAACAAAAATGAATGATGACAGTTATGAGTTGGTTTGAGGAGTTCAGAGTTTAATTTTATTTTTTCTGTTTTAACCGTAACCCAAACCTTAACCCTAACCTTAACCAGTCGGAATGAATGCCTAAAATTAACCTTAATGCCTAAACTTCAGCAAAATCTCAGAATTAATATCTAAACTTAACACTGATGTTAATTTTGGTTTCACTTTTGCACTGTTTGACTATTTTTACATTTTAGTAGACGCTCTTATCCAGAGCGACTTACAGGAGAAATTAGGGTTAAGAGCCTTGCTCAAGGGCACAGACAGATTTTTCACCTAGTTGGCTCAGGGATTAGAACCAGTGACCTTTCAGTTACTGGCACAATGCTCTTATCCACTAAGCTACCTGCCATATATAACCGACAGCAAACAGACGGCAACACATCCCTAATTAAAATGGCAACACACTCCGTAATCTACAGACGTCACCACACCCCGTAATTAAAAGGGCAACACACTCCATAATCTCTGTTGCCTGCAGTTACGACAACTGTCTCCATTTGCCATAGTGGTTGTGTTTGTAATCTACACCATGTATTTGGAAAGTGAAGATACATTATTTTATTTGTCTCTATACTCCAGTATTTTGAATTTGAGATCAAATGTTTCATGAGGCGACAGTACAGAATGTCACCTTTTCTTTAAAGGTATTTTCATACATCTGTTTTACCATTTAGAAAATGAAAACACCTTAGTCATAAGTATTTGGACAAATTCACTTATAGTGTATTAAAGTAGTCCAAAGTTTAGTATTTGGTCCCATATTCCTTGCACACAATGCCTACATCAAGCTTGTGACTCTACACTAACTGACTTTTCACTAGCATCTAACTCGTTGCAGTTTATTTTGATTGTATTTTGGGATATTTATTTATTTCCCAACAGTAACTGAATGTTGAATGATGACTGGAGTAATTATCTTTCTAAGTGAGTAGATAAAATGTTTCTGAACACTTCTAAATTAATCCTGATAATGCCATGATTCAGAAAAATCATGAATGAATCATGAATAATGATGAGTGAGAGAGTTACAGAGGCTGCAACAGGTTAGCATTTTTTGATTATCTTTGTGCCTCTGTAACTTTCTCACTCAGAATTATTCATTCATGATTATCCATAATCATGGCATCCACATGAATGTAGAAGTGTTCAGAAACATTTTCTATTCTTACTTACAATAAAAGTGGCTCCAACATGACACAAGACATTAATCACCATTCAGTTCCTTTTTGGCAAAACATAATTCCAAAACACAACCAGTCACAAGCTTGAAGGAATATGGAACTATTTTAATACACTTTAAGTGAATTTGTCCAAATACTTATGACTTCATGAAACGTGACCAATCGGCTCGATTCGGTCTTATGTAGCAACATTTAAAACAGTGTTTTTTTTTTACATTCGATAAAAGTAGAGACTCAGCGCTCGAAAATTGTATATCATACACTACAGTTGAGGAACAATGGGAAAGTAATTCTGCTTTGAAAGTTTATAAACTTGTAACCTCACTTTTGAGAAAATGGCCCTTGAATGTTTTGGGACCTACTGGAGAGCTCTTCTTTGTCTACACCCATTCAGCATTGTTCACACCATTTTAAGCTTTAGCTCCACCCATCTCTTTAAGGATTCACATGTGAGGCTATGTACTAAACAACCAAGGATTTCAAGACTAAAGGCTGGTTTATACTACGGGTGTGTTCGTAATTTTTTTCTGGAGTGCCAGAGTGTGCTTTGGGCGTTCGTAAACTCAGAGCGTTGTCAGATTGCCCGTTTGTAAATTCAGAGCATTACGCTCTCGGAGTGCACACTGGATGCTCTGGCCGAAAAGTAGGGTTGATCCGAGCGTTCTGACCTAACAACATCAGTCAAGCACCCAAGCTAACTGGCTAACGTTGGATAGCTTGCTAGCTTTAGTGGCTTGTGAAAGTATTCACCCCCGTTGGCATTTTTCCTATTTTGTTGCTTTACAACCTGGAATTAAAATGGATTTTTGGGTAGGTTTGTATCATTTGATTTACACAACATGCCTACCACTTTGAAGATGCAAAATATATTTTTTGTGAAACAAACAAGAAATAAGACAAAAAAACAGAAGACTTGAGCGTGCAGAACTATTCACCCCAAGCAGTATGCTTAGGGTCATTGTCCTGCTGGAAGGTGAACCTCCGTCCCAGTCTCAAATCTCTAGAAGACTGAAACAGGTTTCCCTCAAGAATTTTCCTGTATTTAGCGCCATCCATCATTCCTTCAATTCTGACCAGTTTCCCAGTCCCTGCCGACGAAAAACATAAGCAAGGCACTTAACCCTAATTGCTCATGTAAGCCGCTCTGGATAAGAGCGTCTGCTAAATGACAAAAAAGTAAAGTGGTCCTATGGACAGATACTTCAATCTCCGCTGTGCAGCTCCTTCAGGGTTATCTTTGTTGCCTCTCTGATTAATGCCCTCCTTGCCTGGTCTGTGAGTTTTGGTGGGCGGCCCTCTCTTGGCAGGTTTGTTGTGGTGTCATATTCTTTCCATTTTTTAAAATAATGGATTTAAATGGTGCTCCGTGGGATGTTCAAAGTTTCTGATATTTTTTTATAACCCAACCCTGATCTGTACTTCTCCACAACTTTGTCCCTGACCTGTTTGGAGAGCTCCTTGGTCTTCATGGTGCTGCTTGCCTGGTGGTGCCCCTTCCTTAGTGGTGTTGCAGACTCTGGGGCCTTTCAGTACAGGTGTATATATACTGAGATCATGTAACAGATCATGTGACACTTAGATTGGGCTCCCGAGTGGCGCAGCGGTCTAAGGCACTGCATCTCAGTGCTTGAGGCGTCACTACAGACCCCATGGTTCGATTCCAGGCTGTATCACAACCGGCCGTGATTGGGCGGCGCACAATTGGCCCAGCATCGTCCGGGTTTGGCCGGTGTAGGCCGTTATTGTAAATAAGAATTTGTTCTTAACTGACTTGCCTAGTTAAATAAAGGTAAAATATATATATATATTTTTTTAAGATTGCACACAGGTGGACTTTATTTAACAAATTATGTGACTTCTGAAGGTAATTGGTTGCACCAGATCTTATTTAGGGGCTTCATAGCGAAGGGGGTGAATACATATGCACGCACCACTTTTCCGTTATTTATTTTTTAGAATTTTTTGAAAGAAGTTTAATTCACTTCACCAATTTTGACTATTCTGTGTATGTCCATTACATGAAATCCAAATAAAAATCAATTTAAATTACAGGTTGTAATGCAACAAAATAGGAAAAACGCCAAGGGGGGATTAATTATTTTGCAAGGCACTGTATATTCTGACTTTGTTACTCTTGGCATGCTGTTTTTCAACAACTTTACCATCAGTGACATAGTTTTGTCCCTCCCTTCAGTCCTGTCTTCTCTCGCTCTCTGCTGCCCTATGAGCCAAAACTGTATATCATAAGTCAGAATCGATTGTTGTACAGTATATCTTCCTTCTCTGTTGTATTTTAATATAACTCGGACAGGTAATGAGGGATGTGGTTTCAAATAGAGGGTTTAGGATCACGTTAAGGAATACGATAAAGATGGCAAGTAAATAAATAAACTATGGCCAGGATTCAAACAAAGATAGATACACATCCTTTGCACAGTGATATACTTTTAAAAACAATTTCACAGATGTTTGCCGATATTACTTTCGGTGAAAACGCTGTCGGCTCAAGGATAAATCACCAAAGTCAATCGCAGTGCACAGGCTGTTCATCTGCATTTGTTTCAATCCCTGCCCATATTCTTCCATACATCAGAGGAATCTAACCCTAACCCTCCCGTCAGTGACACCCATCACCCATCCAGTCTCCTCAGTCCAAGGCCAGTCTATGGACCCAACAACCATGTAATGTTAATAGTTAACTTATATATGTACTTTAAGCTAGCTGAGGATATGTTTATTACTGAAGGACATGCTGGATTAGGGCTGAAAGAGATGTGTGGCCCCTGAGAATGTGTGTGTGTGTGTGTGTGTGTGTGTGTGTGTGTGTGTGTGTGTGTGTGTGTGTGTGTGTGTGTGTGTGTGTGTGTGTGCACAGGAAACCAGTCGAATCCACCAGGATCAGACCATTAAGTACCAGACAAATTCATTTAAGGGAATAAATAATTACCTGGTCCAACAATAACACACATCTTGGGTGAAATAACACATATTGTTCCCGTCCCAGACACTCAACCACTAACCACATTAAACAAGAATTGAAATACTGTACATTCAAATAGCAAATAAATCAAGCTCGGTCTAGTGTTTCATTTATTGTCCCTGAGTTAGAGATCATGTTCCCACGATTATAGAGATCTGAGGCCAGTAGGGAGATCATGCTCCAGGCTTGTACATGCTGGTCAGGATTTCACAGCTCTGATCGTGAGGAAACACTTCTCTTTCATTTCATACACAGGCATGTGGCGACCATCACCTAGAGTTCAACCCTCCCTAGCCCTCTGTGTGTGTCTGTCTGTGTGTGTCTGTGTGTGTATGTGTGTGTGTGAGAACTGGGAAGTGCTGCTCTGTAAGCCCTAGCTGTGGGTCTAGACACAAAAGGACAGAAGGTTATTATTGGACTGAGATGAGGGAGATATAGAACATATAGCAATATGTGTGTGATTCCCTTCTGTCATGTACTGTAGGCAGAATGATTTTATTAAACGCTGACTAAGCCTCTAGTGTCCAAATCTTGATGACATGGTTAAAATGTCTTCTATTGATGTCTGCAGCCACCCAAAGGTAACAGATTTTAACTTTAGAGAAATAGTCATGAATACCATTTGAGCTTGGAGGGTTTAACATGTTTAATCATTACAGACGTGTGTGGGCATAGAAACCACACAAATGTGTTATGGCTGGGTCCATTTACACTAGTTAACGGCCCTGCAGTTCACAGTATTACAGTCGGTACAGATACAGTATGGTCACACAACCATTTCATTGAGTCCAGTCTGGCTGTTTGATTACAATTCAAATGACAGAGCCCTTTAAGGCTAAGACAAACCAAGGTGGTTCTTAGCACCTCTGCCAGTTGTGTAAGCAAGTTAAAGCTGCAATATGTAACTTTTTGGGCGACCCGACCAAATTCACATAGAAATGTGAGTTCTAGATCTGTCATTCTCATTGAACGCAAGTCTAAGAAGCGGTATATATGTTCTATGTTAGCTATTTCTATGCGTACCATTCTTAAGTTTTGTTTTTGCGTCTTTTCCTTTAGTTTTGGTACACCAGCTTCAAACAGCTATAATGAATACTCAGGGAGAAAACGGTGTAGATTCACACGCAGAGCGCGGCTGGTGTTTATTTCGCCTTCGCAGAAGGCAGGAATCGTGGTCACAGGCAGGCAATGGTCATACACAGGTAGGCAAGTGAATCAAAACTAGGACTGAAGACTATAACTGGTTCTCACAAACCAGCTAGGAAAAGGCTTAGTAGAGTCAAAACGAACAATACTTCACAAGGCACAAACAGAATGACCTGAACTAAATAAGGAGCTGATGAGACCAGGTGAGTAACTAACAAAGGTGAAATCAATTAACAAAAATTAAAGACAGGGCTACGTTCACGAACGCAAAGAAACAGGGCTACGTTCAAGAACGGTTGACTAAGAAAATAAATACAGAACATTACAACAGCTTTAAGCTGTTGATGTGTTTAATCCTAGATGTTGTGTGGCTCAACATCTAGAGCCTGACTGTGAGAAAGAACTGAGATAATGTAATACTTTATTTAATAGTTAACTTCCTGAATTGACTAAATTGAAATGAAATTGAACCTCAACGCCGATCTACACATTTAATTCCCGTAAACTATTTTTACTCCTGCATGAACATAGCAGAGATAGAGGTCTAGAAATATCATGGGCCTGGCTGAGGTTATAAGGGTTTACACACGCACACACACACACACACACACACACACACACACACACACACACACACACACACACACACACACACACACACACACACACACACACACACACACACACACACACACACACACACACACACCTTATTTGACATTCAACCCCAGCACCTCTAAAGACACATGCCCTATCCCCTCCCTGCTACATGCACACATTCTGCTTGCCAACTGAGCCCATACTCCTTTGCAGACGTCGTGCGGACATGACAGGAGTGTGAAGTTGCTCCTGAAGCGGAGAGGAAAGGACTTCTGTTTGTGAATGTGTGCGTGCGTGCGTCCATGTGTGGATGTGTGTGTGTGCTTGCGTGCATGTGTGTGTATGTGCGTTAGGGTCTGTGTATGTGTGTGTGTGTGTGTGAGACACCGAGAGAGGATGAGAGAGTAAGAGAAAGAATGAAAGGGAAAGACTAAAAAGAGAGGGAGAGAGAGAGAGAGAAAGAAAGAGAAAGTAAGATAGAGTATGTGACACGAGGACAATAAATAGCTAAGGAAAATAAGGAAACTTCTCATATTCACATTTTTCACAGACCTAATTTGGCTTTATATCCTTTTAAAAAAAATTAACATTGGTACTTTTATCATCAAGATCTAGCTTAACCTTACCTAGACTTGGCAGAGTCAATCATTCATTTGTTTTATAAAGAAGTACTTCTTTATTATTATTGAAAAATATAATTACAATCATATAATTCCAATCAGAGGGAACCAAAGGGGGTTTTCCACAGCAATGTTCTTAGAGTTTTGTGCTTTTCAGTGTAAACAAAATTATTCACAATTCTTCATCGGTGAAAGAACTTTCCAGGACCCTATCCCTCTCCTGGCTTCAAGCTGCAGTCTTTGGGACAGATTTCTGTCCGGCTTTAGCCTGGTTTGGCTTCTGGACTCGAATATGGACATTTGTGGGCAGCGTTGGGCCACTAACCGAAAGGTAGCTGGTTTGAATACCCCAGCCGACATCAGCTTTCTATAGGCTAGGCCTACTATATTTATTTCTAAACTTTCCTAATATTAAGCACATTGCTTCTCTTTTAAACAGGAGTATAGCCTACCTGGCTGGCAGGAAAAGGAACCACGGGAAAAGCGTCCTCCATTCGCTATTTAAGTGCATAGATTACATGTATTTTTTTCCACTGCCCCTGTTTCGAGACAGATGCATGATAATGGTCCATTCTAAATCAAAACAAATGTCACACATATATTATTTAGTATATGTAATTACAAGATTAAATCAAGAATAGCGTGATGGGTCACAATATTAGCCTATCACTTGTGAATGATATATTATCACTTGTGAATGATGCCCAGCTTAAGGCAAACAGTGCATGCTTTTCGCCCCGACTTTTTCAAATCATTGTCGCACACCTCATGTAGCCTAGCCCATAGGCCTATACGTTTTGATAAGGTTTGTATCACAACTAAAGTGGCCAAATAACTTCTTAAAATTTAGCACATTAATCTGCTTTACAACCGGTGTAGCCTAGCTGGCATACATACACAGCGCATGAGTTTCAAGTTTGGGGAAGATAATTTTCACCATAAAATGCACCTTTATAATAAAAGCATTACATGCATAATCGAATTTGTGGTGACTTTTGAAAATTGTGTCTTTCTTGCTAATGGAACATTCATGCTTATAGCCTACTGCTGTGTGCGCATTGCTGCGCTTATAATGTGATAGCCTAATAGTTTATCAACATTTTAAGCTAAATGTTCTCATCTGTTGCATCAGGCTCATTGCTTAAAACAGGTTTTTTGATGCTAGTGGTTGTATTAATTTGGGATCTTTCGCATCCCACAACTGTCCCGGACTATGTTTGGAATATTTATTTCTCGCACAGAATAGGTAAATTTTTGTACTATGAGGGATAGTAGATTGACATAGGCTAGTTCTTTTGCTGTTCGTTAGGCCTACTCATCTTGTTGGCTGATGAAAAGTAAATGTGGACAGTTCTTCCAATATCTTCAATATCCGCCTCGGAATTGGATAAGGACACACGCAGTTGCGTCCCCGATATGTCTGTCTTCACTTGTAGCCTGTGAGAAAGACCTGATCACATGTGACTGAGAGCCAAGTGAGTGAGAAGTGCTTCAGCACGCAGCGGGGAGAAGGGAATTATAATTATTATAATCAGCCCAAGGGCACGACAGCCACTGGCCGCAAAAGGCATGGAGTTTTTTAGGGGGATTGTGGCCAAACAAAGGGAATGCAACCGGGAAATTTGAAGCATTATCAAGTGCTTGTCAAATTGTGAATGAAAAACTGATGAAGTGTGTACAGCCTGCGCAAAAAACTAAGCAGAGCTCATGCGTTTCATGTGACTTTTTTCAAATCATCATTAGAGTCGCATCATGCAGCCTTAGAATGTATTAAAAATCAAAACACATAGCCGAACATTTGCATGACAACTAAAGTTACATAAATAACTCTAAATTAATTATATAGGAGTACCTGTTTCTTTGTTAACTGCTCAACACAGAATAGTCACGTGCGCACTCCCTCAAATCTTTTGGAGAAAATATCCTTTCTATTTTATTCAGCTATGTTCAATTGTGTTCTTCATAATATAAAATAGTATAAAATAATGCCATGGAATTCTAAGCAAATATTGTCTGCTAAATGAACTTGTGTAGCCCACAGCCATATGGCATAGCCAGATCAGGGCCTAACATAAGGACAACGCTGTCACACCCTGATCTGTTTCACCTGTCTTTGTGATTGTCTCCACCCCACTCCAGGTGTCGCCCATCTTCCCCATTATCCCCAGTGTATTTATACCTGTGTTCTCCATATGGCTGTTGCCAGTTCATTTTGTTCATCAAGCCTACCAGCGTTTTTCCCCTTGCGCCTGTCTTTTCTAAAGTTCCTGTTTTCTAGTTTTCCCGGTTTTGACCATTCTGCCTGCCCTGACCCTGAGCCTGCCTGCTGTCCTGTACCTTGTCCCACCACACTGGATTACTGACCTCTGCCTGCCCTGACCCTGAGACTGCTTGCCATTCTGTACCTTTTGGACTCTGATCTGGATTACTGACCTCTGCCTGCCCTTGACCTGTCGTTTTGCCTGCCCCCTGTTCTAGTAATAAACTTTTGTTACTTCGACCCTGTCTGCATCTGGATCTTCCCTAAAATGTGATAGTACGAACTGGCCGTTGGACTGGGGGTGAACCCGGATGACAGGCTGGCCGACGACCCAATGAGCGTGCAGAATGCCTTCCAGAACTGGGACGAGAACTGAGGACCCCGGTCGGAGACCATGTCCACCGGGAGTCCATGGATCCGGAAGACGTGCTGCACCATGAGCTGGGCCGTCTCTTTGACAGAAGTTAGCTTGGGGAGAGGAATGAAGTGGGCGGCTTTGGAAAACCAGTCCACAACTGTCAGGATGGTGGTGTTGCCATCAGATGGGGGAAGACCTGTGATGAAGTCCAGGAATATGTGAGACCAGGGACTGTGAGGGACAGGCAGTGGTTGAAGAAGACCAGTCGGAGCTTGCCGAGGAGTCTTGTTCTGCGCACAGACATTGTAGGCGGTAACGAATGCGGAGACGTCCGGGACCATGGTAGGCCACCAAAAGCGTTGTCGCACAAAGGCCAGGGTCCGACGGGAGCCCGGGTGGCAGGCAAGCCCACTCCAGGACCGAGGAGCGAGGAGCGGACAGCATCAGGCACAAACATCCAGTTATCTGGCCCCCCCCCCCCCCCCGGGGTTCGGCTGGGAATGCTGCGCCTCACGGACCTGCCTCCCTATTCCCCAGCTGAGTCCCGTCACCAGACACGAGGTGGGAAGGATGGTCTCGGGGACCGAGGGTGTAGCCGCGGGGCTGTAGCAGCATGATAGAGCATCTGGATTGATATTCTTGGATCCTGGTTGGTAGGAAAGGGAGAAGTTCAACCGGGTGAAGAGCAGGGCCCACCTAGCATTCCTGGAATTGAGACGCTTGGCGGTGCGGAAATATTCCAGGTTCTTGTGGTCGGTCCACACATTGAGCGGATGTTCCGCCCCCTCCAGCCAGTGCCTCCACTCCTCCAACGCCATCTTCACCGCGAGAGCTCACGATTCCCCACATCGTACTTCCTCTCCGTTGCGTTGAGGCGATGGGAGAAGGCGGCGCAGGGATGTAACTTAAGGTCCAGGGTAGAATGCTGGGACAGGACAGCTCCCACTCTGACATCAAAGCATCGGCCTCCACCATGAACTGGCGGGACAGGTCAGGATGAACCAAGATGGGAGCTGTGGTGAAACGGTGTTTGAGATCCCGGAACGCCCAGTCAGCAGCTGGCGACCACGTGAACGGAACCTTGGGAAAGGTGAGTGCAGACAGGGGGGAAGCCAGGGTGCTGTAACCCCGGATAAAGCGGCGATAAAAGTTGGCGAATCCCAGGAAACGTTGCAGCTGCACACTGGATGTAGGCTGGGGCCAATCCACCACCGCTCTCACCTTCCCGGGATCCATCTGTACACTCCCTGCAGCGATGATGTAACCCAGGAAGGGGATGGTGGATCGATGGAATTCGCACTTCTCCGCTTTCACAAAAAGCTGGTTCTCCAGGAGGCGTTGGAGAACCTGTCGGACGTGGAGCACGTGTTCTTGGGCGGAGCGGGAGAAGACGAGGATGTCATCAAGGTAGACGAAGACGAACCGGTTCAACATGTCGCGGAGAACATCCTTAACCAGAGCCTGGAAAACAGCTTGGGCGTTGGTAAGGCAAAATGGCATAACCAGATACTCGTAGTGAGCGCTGGCCGTGTTGAAGGTAATCTTCCACTCGTCCCCTTCCCGTATCCGCACCAGGTGGTAGGCTTCCGAAGGTCCAGCTTGGAGAACACGGTGGCCCCCTGGAGCGGCTCGAAGGCCGAGGAGATGAGTGGTAGCGGGTAGCAGTTCTTCACTGTGATGTCGTTGAGGCCCCGGTAGTCGATGCATGGGCGCAGGGTTTTGTCCTTCTTCTCCACAAAGAAGAACCCTGCGCCAGCGGGGGAGGCAGAAGGACAGAGGAACCCTGCAGCTAGGGAGTCCTCAATGTAGGTGTCCATAGCCTTGGTCTCCGGACCCGACAGAGAGTACAGCAATGCAATTACATTGAACGTTACACAGGGCTGTGAATAGTGTAGCTTGTCCCTGAGTTGGCGAACGAATGGTTCTTGCCTCTCTTACTGCTGGAGGTACTGTCTCTACCAAGACGTATGACAAGGTTATAAATGTTTTGTCAAGCTTCAATTTATTATTAATTATAAAGCCTTTATTAAGCGTTGTCATATTTTACATAGTGGGTTATGCCACATCTGACATTGGTGGTTATGTCACACAGTTATGCCACATTTATGAACCCTTTATAGAGTATGATATACAGTTATAGATGATTTGTGACACATTTATGTAGTGTTTATTAAGGTGTTATGAAGGCTTTATTATCCTTTTTTAAATAGAAAAACAACTAAATTAGATTTTCTGTGTTCACAACAATGCTTAAACAACATCAGGAAACTTACATTTTAGAGTGTAGTTGCCCTTTAATTCAGTGAGAATGCCATGCACAGCGGGTTTGCAGTAAGTGCGCATATGATGATTATGTATTCCATATACAATGGAATGTGTGGAGTAGAAGGCCAGCAACACTACGCATTATTCAGAGCCCCATGAAATTACATTTTAGTCATTTAGCAGATGCTCTTATCCAGAGCGACTTACAGGAGCAATTAGGGTTAAGTGCCTTGCTCAAGGGCACATCGACAGATTTTTCACCTAGTCAGCTCGGGGATTACAACCAGAGACCTTTCGGTTACTGGCACAACGCTCTTAAACACTAAGCTACTTACCGACACCATATATACATTCTACAGACCCTACTGAGTATTCCCTACAATACTTTTACTGAGGCACCCAGAATAGTTCATGCCCTAAGCCAATATGTATTCCATATACAGTGATTCGCACTGGGGGCATTTATTTGACCTTGGAATATGTTTAAAAACCCAAACGTAATGCAAATGTCACTTAAATATGAACAAATATGAATCATTGTTAATGTTTCAACATTTTGTATATATATACAGTGGGGGAAAAAAGTATTTAGTCAGCCACCAATTGTGCAAGTTCTCCCACTTACAAAGATGAGAGAGGCCTGTAATTTCCATCATAGGTACACGTCAACTATGACAGACAAATTGAGGGAATAAAATCCAGAAATCACATTGTAGGATTTTTAATGAATTTATTTGCAAATTATGGTGGAAAATAAGTATTTGGTCACCTACAAACAAGCAAGATTTCAGGCTCTCACAGACCTGTAACTTCTTCTTTAAGAGGCTCCTCTGTCCTCCACTCGTTACCTGTATTAATGGCACCTGTTTGAACTTGTTATCAGTATAAAAGACACCTGTCCACAACCTGAAACAGTCACACTCCAAACTCCACTATGGCCAAGACCAAAGAGCTGTCAAAGGACACCAGAAACAAAATTGTAGACCTGCACCAGGCTGGGAAGACTGAATCTGCAATAGGTAAGCAGCTTGGTTTGAAGAAATCAACTGTGGGAGGAATTATTAGGAAATGGAAGTCATACAAGACCACTGATAATCTCCCTCGACTGGGGCTCCACGCAAGATCTCACCCCGTGGGGTCAAAATGATCACAAGAACGGTGAGCAAAAATCCCAGAACCACACAGGGGGACCTAGTGAATGACCTGCAGAGAGCTGGGACCAAAGTAACAAAGCCTACCATCAGTAACACACTACGCCGCCAGGGACTCAAATCCTGCAGTGCCAGACGTGTCCCCCTGCTTAAGCCAGTACATGTCCAGGCCCGTCTGAAGTTTGCTAGAGTGCATTTGGATGATCCAGAAGAGGATTGGGAGAATGTCATATGGTCAGATGAAACCAAAATATAACTTTTTGGTAAAAACTCAACTCGTCGTGTTTGGAGGACAAAGAATGCTGAGTTGCATCCAAAGAACACCATACATGGGGGTGGAAACATCATGCTTTGGGGCTGTTTTTCTGCAAAGGGACCAGGACGACTGATCCATGTAAAGGAAAGAATGAATGGGGCCATGTATCGTGATATTTTGAGTGAAAACCTCCTTCCATCAGCAAGGGCATTGAAGATGAAACGTGGCTGGGTCTTTCAGCATGACAATGATCCCAAACACACCGCCCGGGCAACGAAGGAGTGGCTTCGTAAGAAGCATTTCAAGGTCCTGGAGTGGCCTAGCCAGTCTCCAGATCTCAACCCCATAGAAAATCTTTGGAGGGAGTTGAAAGTCCGTGTTGCCCAGTGACAGCCCCAAAACATCACTGCTCTAGAGGAGATCTGCATGGAGGAATGGGCCAAAATACCAGCAACAGTGTGTGAAAACCTTGTGAAGACTTACAGAAATCGTTTGACCTGTGTCATTGCCAACAAAGGGTATATAACAAAGTATTGAGAAAATTTTGTTATTGACCAAATACCTATTTTCCACCATAATTTGCAAATAAATTCATTAAAAGTCCTACAATGTGATTTTCTGGATTTTTTTGTTGACGTGTACCTATGATGAAAATTACAGGCCTCTCTCATCTTTTTAAGTGGGAGAACTTGCACAATTGGTGGCTGACTAGATACTTTTTTCCCCACTGTATATCATGAATAAATACATGTTATTGACACTTTTCTACTATTACGTGGGGGACTTTTATTTGGAAAATGTCCGAAATTTCATGACCCGAAAGTACTTTTTAGTGTTGCTAACGAGACAATAATACCTACTTGTGGTGCCACAAGACAGCGAAAAACAAGTAAATTAACCTTTATTTATTGTAATTTAAATTCATTTGTAGTAGTTGAGTGTTGAGTTAGATTACATACTGTAGCTACCTCAATCATTATTTCAAATAATTTCGGTGACTTCACATTAATTGCTAGCTAGCCAAAATTTGGCTAGCTAGCAGGCTCAGCTAAATAAAAATCCCACTAGATAAAGTCTCACAGTCACGTCATGAGATTTGTAAATGGAAGAGGAATATAATAATACGAATCTAATGGAATTTCCCATCTCCCCACTTAGAGTTTCTGGCGCAGCACAGAAATGCCCTTATCCAGATGGTGTGACCAAGGTATTTCATAACAGACCTGCTAACTTTCTTTGTTGTTACTTTTAAGGTTGGAACCAACATGCAGTAACCTCCAGCAGAAAGAGAGGCAAGAACCATTAGTCTGCCAGCTCAGGGACAAGCTACACTATTCACAGCTCTGTGTAATGTTCAATGTAATTGCATTGCTGGACTTTTTGAAACTTAATGTATTTGTATTGTTCTAAAAATGTACAAATAAAAGGAAAGTTATGGTTTAAACATGTCTTTAATGTTTATTTATTTGAGCTGTTAGTTATAATTCCCTAAGTTTTAATTCATTTGTGTTTACATCATTAAGCCTTTATGTATGTGTTATGAATGACCATAGGGGTCTGACTTTAAATAAAGTACAGCGTCATGCGATATAGTCTTTATTGATGTGTTATGAATGACCAAAGGTGTCTCATTTCAAACTAAGTATTACAGGATACTACATAATGTGTCAATAAATAGGTTATTAACATTTTGCTTATTTATGAAGGTACTCTCATGAGTCACAGATTACTGTAGGGTGTGAGAGGTATTGAAAAAGTATGAAAAATGTATGCACTCACTAAATGTAAATCGCTCTGGATAAGAGCATCTGCTAAATGACTAAAATGTAAAATGTAAAAATGTATTTAAATGGGTTGACCATCAAAGCTTGCGTTTGTGTGTGTGAGAACCAAGATGATTTGGAGTAGTCCAACCTGAGACTACCACACCAGGTATTCCTCTTCTGCTCCCATGCTGGAGACCAGGGCTTGATTACAACCTGTTACAATGGTGCCAACATTTTGTGGCTGATCTTAAGCAGGGGAGTGGGTGAATGTGTCAAAGACCTGACTAGGCCCATCACCATGCAGTATGGCTCGTTTTTGTTGTGTGCATATTTGTATACTGAGGAACATGTAACTTGGTTCCAGAAGAAAGACACTTTAGGCCTGGGATATCAACCATTCAAAGTTGGCCTTAGTGGTAGTGACCATAGAATTCTATAGGAGTGACCAAAGAGGGAAAGGTTGGGCCATCCTATAATTTTTTTTGAGTAATACATAAAATTTAAAGATGCTTTTATCAGAAGTGACTTACAGTCATGTGTGAATACATTTTTACGTATGAGTTGTCCCGGGAATCGGACCCACTATCCTGGCTTTAAAATGATCTACCAAGATGCATGACAGGGTTATACAGTTGAAGTAGGAAGTTTACTTACACTTAGGTTGGAGTCATTAAAACTCGTTTTACAACCACTCCACAAATTTCTTGTTAACAAACTATAGTTTTGGCAAGTAGGTTAGGACATCTAGTTTGTGCATGACACAAGTAATTTTTCCAACATGTGTTTGCAGACAGATTATTTCACTTATAATTCACTGTATCACAATTCCAGTGGGTCAGAAGTTTACATACACTAAGTTGACTGTGCCTTTAAATAGCTTGGAAAATTCCAGAAAATGATGTCATGGCTTTAGAAGCTTCTGATAGGCTAATTGACATAATTTGAGTCAATTGGAGGTGTACCTGTGGATGTATTTCAAGGCCTACCTTCAAACTCAGTGCCTCTTTGCTTGACATCATGGGAAAATCAAAAGAAATCAGCCAAGACCTCAGAAAAAAAATTGTAGACCTCCACGAGTCTGGTTCATCCTTGGGAGCAATTTCCAAACGCCTGAAGGTACTATGTTCATCTGTACAAACAATAGTACGCAAGTATAAACACCATGGGACCACACAGCCATCATACCACTCAGGAAGGAGATGCGTTCTGTCTCCTAGAGATTAACGTACTTTGGTGCGAAAAGTGCAAATCAATCCCAGAACAACAGCAAAGGACCTTGGGAAGATGCTGGAGGAAACAGGTACAAAGTATCTATATCCACAGTAAAACGAGTACTATATCGACATAACCTGAAAGGCAGCTCAACAAGGAAGAAGCCACTGCTCCAAAACCGCCATAAAAAGCCAGACTACGGTTTGCAACTGCACATGGGACAAAGAATAGAACTGTTTGGCCATAATGACCATCGTTATGTTAGGAGGAAAAAGTGGGTCGCTTGCAAGCTGAAGAACACCATCCCAACCGTGAAGCACGGGGTTGGCAGCATCATACTGTGGGGGTGCTTTGCTGCAGTAGGGACTGGTGCACTTCACAAAATAGATGGCATCATGAGGAAGGAAAATTATGTGGATATATTGAAGCAACAGCTCAAGACATCAGTCAGGAAGTTAAAGCTTGGTCGCAAATGGGTCTTCCAAATGGACAATGACCCCAAGCATACTTCCAAACTTGTGGCAAAATGGCTTAAGGACAACAAAGTCAAGGTATTGGAGTGGCCATCAGAAAGCCCTGACCTCAATCCTATAGAAGATGTGTGGGCAGAACTGAAAAAGCGTATGCGAGCAAGGAGGCCTACAAACCTGACTCAGTTACACCAGCTCTGTCAGGAGGAATGGGCCAAAATTGACCCAACTTATTGTGGGAAGCTTGTGGAAGGCTACCCGAAACATTTGACCCAAGTTAAACAATTTAAAGGCAATGCTACCAAATACTAATTGAGTGTATGTAAACTTCTGACCCACTGGGAATGTGATGAAATAAATAAAAGCTGAAATAAATCATTCTCTCTACTATTATTCTGACATTTCACATTTTTAAAATAAAGTGGTGATCCTAACTGACCTAAGACAGGGCATTTTTACTAGGATTAAATGTCAGGAATTGTGAAAAACTGAGTTTAAATGTATTTGGCTAAGGTATATGTAAACTTCCGACTTCAACTGTAAATGCTTTGTGAAGCCTCAATTTAATATGATTAAAAATGCCCCGCGTACACTAGCACGCAGTACCGCGCGGTGAAACACTGCTTCCCATTCATTTTCAATGGAAGGAAAGCGGTGAGAAGCGGAGATGGCAAGTACCGTTGGGCGGCGCGAACGTGGCGTGGGAGGCAGTGAAAAAGTTATACATTTCCCAACTTTATGCAAATCACCAGCAGCGACCGCTGGGCGATGACCAATCATATCGAGTGGTTCCCATGACGAATTTGACGCTATGCAACCCAAGGCTGGAGACTTTCAACAAAGATGGCTGACAAAAATACTAGGATGGGAAGCAAATGTAAGTAAGTATAACGTCATAACGAATCATGCAAAACATTTACAGTTGAGAGGAATATGATACTTAATGTAGAGAAAAACGAAGTTTGCCAATGACCATCTGGATGATCCAGAGGAGGAATGGGAGAAGGTCATGTGGTCTGATGAGACAAAAATAGAGCTCGCCGTGTTTGGAGGAAGAAGAAGGATGAGTACAACCCCAAGAACACCATCCCAACCGTGAAGCATGGAAACATCATTCTTTGGGGATGCATTTCTGCAAAGGGGACAGGACGACTGCACCGTATTACATTTAAATCATTTAGCAGACACTCTTATCCAGAGCGACTTACATGAGCAATTAGGGTTAAGTGCCTTGCTCAAGGACACATCGACAGATTTTTCACCTAGTCGGCTCAGGGATTAGAACCAGCGACCTTTCGGTTACTGGCACAACACTCTTAACCACTAAGCTACCTACCGCCGTATTGAGGGGAGGATGGATGGGGCCATGTATCGCGAGATCTTGGCCAACAACCTCCTTCCCTCAGTAAGAGCATTGAAGATGGGTCGTGGCTGGGTCTTCCAGCATGACAACGACCCAAAACACACAGCCAGGGAAACTAAGGAGTGGCTCCGTAAGAAGCATCTCAAGGTCCTGGAGTGGCCTAGCCAGTCTCCAGACCTGAACCCAATAGAAAACCTTTGGAGGGAGCTGAAAGTCCATATTGCCCAGCAACAGCCCCGAAACCTGAAGGATCTGGAGAAGGTCTGTATGGAGGAGTGGGCCAAAATCCCTGCTGCAGTGTGTACAAACCTGGTCAAGACCTACAGGAAACGTGTGATCTCTGTAATTGCAAACAAAGGTTTCTGTACCAAATATTAAGTTCAGCTTTTCTGATGTATCAAATACTTATGTTATGCAATAAAATGCAAATTAATTACTTAAAAATCATACAATGTGATTTTCTGAATTTTTGTTTTAGATTCCGTCTCTCACAGTTGAAGTGTACCTATGATAAAAATTACAGCACCAGCCCCCACACTACCACTACCTGCCTCCATCCCATCTGAGCCGGTCCACGGAATACCCCTATCCCTCACGGAGCGCTTCGATGTCGCGTCAGCGAGATGCAAGGGATTCCTTCTGCAATGCGACCTGTACCTCGCTCGCTACACTGAGGCTGTCTCCGGAAGAGTCAGGGTTGCCACAGTCATCTCTGCACTGACCGGAAGGTCCCTGGACTGGGGTGCCGCGGTCTGGGAAAGGGGCGGACCTGAGGTCAAGTCCTACGAGCGCTTCCGCTCCTCTTCCGCTCTGTGTTTGATCATCCTGTGGAGGGCCGAGAGGGGGGTGAGCGTCTACTCTGACTACGCCATGGATCTAGGACCTCCTCGGAGTTCGCTCTGGAGTTCCGGATCATCGCTGCTTCCACCGGATGGAACAAGTCGGCTCTGGTCACCGTTTTCCGCAGCGGACTGCAGGAGGACGTACAGAGGGAGTTAGCCTGCCGTGATGACAACCTGTCACTCGACAAGCTCATCAGCATGGCGATCCGGTTTGACAACCTTCTGCGGTCCCGACGAAGACCTGCACGGAATCCGGAGCCGATGGCTACACCTGCTCCGTGGCCAGAGCCGATGGAGGTGGGCTCTGCACATTTGCCCGAGGCAGAGCGTAGGAGAAGAGGGATCTGGGCCTCTGCTCCTATTGTGGAGAAAGGGGTCATTTCTCCCTGACCTGCCCTCTATCCACTAATAGGTGAGGAGGTGACAAGCTAGGGAATTCCCCTGCTCCAACCCAGGTAGGATGCAAGATCTCCTTTTCTGTCACCTCAACCAGTGTGTTTTTCCATAAAATTCCATAAAATTCCCTGAATACCCTAGCCCCTCACTCCCGTTAGCTCTGATTGATTCTGGAGCTGCCGGGAATATTTTAGATAGCGCACTGGCCACGGCATTACGCATGCCTTTGGATCCCCTACAATCACCCATTCCTGTTCGAGCCCTAGATAATCGTCCAATAGGGATGGGGCTCGTACATCACATCACTGTTCCCGTTTCTCTGCTGACTCATGACAATCTTTTAGAACAGATCACCTTTTTGATTATAGACACACCCACGCACCCCGTTGTTTAAGGTCGCAGCTGGGACTGTGCCATTGACCTGCTGTCTGACGCAGCCCTCCAGAGAGGACATGTCTATCCCCTTTCCTACACGGAGTCCAAGGCCATGGAGACATACGTACAGGAGAGCCTTCAGCAGGGGTTTATCAACCCTTCTACATCACCAGCCTCCTCAAGCTTCTTTTTTGTTAAGAAGAAAGATGGGGGACTGCGCCCCTGCATTGATTATCGGACACTGAATAAAGCCACCGTTAAGTTCAGCTATCCTTTACCCCTCATCCCAAACATCATTGAACAAATGCACGGGGAGCAGAACTTCACGAAACTGGACTTGAGGAGCGCCTACAATCTGGTGCGCATTCGTACAGGCGACGAATGGAAAACGGCCTTTTCCACGACCACGGGGCATTACGAGTATCTCATAATACCCTTTGGCCTGTCTAATGCTCCTTCAGTCTTCCAGGCCTTTAATTGTTTCGGGACATGCTGGGACGGGGTGTAGTAGTTTACATAGACAACATTTTGGTCTATTCTGTTGACCCGAGCCCAGCATGTGTCGTTAGTCAGATCTGTGCTGGGAAGACTGTTGGAGCATAACCTATGTGTTAAACAAGAATAATGTTGTTGTTTTTCCAGCGGTCCGTGTCCTTTTTGGGCTACCTCATATCCATGGAGGGAGTGGAGATGGAGGAGCAACACGACTTCACCGGTCTTCTAGGCATCACTGACCTGGATCATTACCACCAAACCCGGAGTGTCTTGTCTCATTACGCACACCTGGTTCCCATTTTCCCTGATTAGTATGTGTATATATGTGCCCTCTGTTCCCCATTGTCCTTGTCGATTATTGTCCCATGTCCATTGGTCTCGTGAGTACCGTGTATTGTGCTCTTGTTATTTTGGGTCTTGTCCCGTGTACTGTTTAGAGGATTACTCCTCGCTCTTTTGTGTGGGAACCATCCCTGTGTTATATATATATATATATATATATATATACACAAGTTTGTTTTGGGAGTCATCCCCGTCATTTTTCAGGACATACCTTGTGTTGGGTGGAGTAATAAAAAACCCTAATACGTATTCCTGCGCCTGTCTTCTAATCATTATACAACGTGACATGTTGTCACGGTTTTGGCCGAGGCTGCTCCTCCTCCTTGCTCGGGCAGGCTTCGGCGGTCATCGTCCCCGGAGTACTAGCTGCCACCGTTGTATGTTATCGATGTTTGTTTGGTTTTGTCTTCTTTGTACACCTGTTTCCTTTTGGTGTTAATTATGTCTCCTATAAGTTTTTCGTTTTGTTAGTCGTGTGTTGTGTGTAATTGTTCCGCCTGTCAGTAGGTGCCGTGTTTATTTTGCTCCTATGTTTGGAGAGTAGACGCACTGTTTGCGTATCAGTTGTATTTTTGGTGATTTTCTGTTGCGTAATGGCTCGCCTCCGGGCTCATAGAGGCCCGTTAGTTTGTATTGTTGTCGTTGACTAAAGTCTGTTGGACGAAGCTTCTGTGTCCTGCACCTGATTCCTACACCACATCCACATTCAGCCCGTGACAGAATTACACACCATCTAATGGAGTCAGCAGGAGCAGCAGCAGCGCCCGAGTCGTTGGAGGAGCGCGTCCGCGGGCAGGACGATAGGATCCTACAACTCGGGACCGCCCTGCAGGACGTGATTAACACTCTGCACCGATGGGAGACCAGAGGGGTACCCACACCTCCACCTACCTTACCACCACCATCGGTCAGTCCTCCCATCCAAGCTCCGGAATCCAGTGGGATTCGGCTCTCGCTCACGAGGGCGTATGATGGCACCGCTGCCGGGTGTCAGGGGTTCCTCCTGCAGGTGGAACTCTACCTGGCCACCGTACACCCGGCGCCCTCGGGACACGAGAGTGTTTCTGCCCTCATCTCCTGTCTCACCGGCAAGGCGTTGGAGTGGGCCAACGCCGAATGGAGGGGGATAGACGCCGCCACCATTACCTACGTGGAGTTCTCCCGCCGCTTCAGGGCTGTGTTCGACCATCCACCTGAGGGGAAAGCGGCGGGGGAGCGTCTATTCTACCTCCGACAGGGGAAGAGGAGCGCACAGGAGTTCGCCCTGGAATTCCGGACTCTAGCGGCGGATGCAGGGTGGAATGAGCGGGCCCTCATCGACCACTATCGATGCAGTCTGCGGGAGGACGTCTGCCGAGAGCTGGCCTGCAGGGACACCAACCTCTCGTTCGACCAGTTGGTGGACATGTCCATCCGTCTTGACACCCTGCTGGCCACCCGTGGACGTTCCGAGTGGGGGCTGTCCATTCCACCCTCCAGCACCTCCGAGCCGAGCCCTATGGAGCTCGGGGGTGCTGGCGCTAGAGAGAGGAGGAGAAGGAGCCGGAGGGGGGCCGTCCCCTGCACCAACTGTGGCCGTGGAGGGCACACTGCGGCTAGGTGCTGGGGAGGGTCTCCAGGGGGACGGGACAACAGGCCACGCACAGGGGAGTCCTTCCAGGTGAGTAGGCGCCCCACTTACCCAGAGCTCTCTGTTGTGCACTTATGTATACCTGTAAGATTTCCACAGGTTGCACCTCATTCCCAGCATAAGGCGCTAGTAGATTCAGGCGCAGCTGGGAATTTTGTTGATCAGAATTTTAGGGTAGTGCGTACGGCCCAGTACATCACTGGGGCAAAGCTCCCTGCCATCCAGGACCTCTATACCAGGCGGTGTCAGAGGAAGGCCCTCAAAATTGTCAAAGACTCCAGCCACCCTAGTCATAGACTGTTCTCTCTGCTACCGCACGGCAAGCGGTACCGGAGTGCCAAGTCTAGGTCCAAAAGACTTCTCAACAGCTTCTACCCCCAAGCCATAAGACTCCTGAACAGCTAATAATGGCTACCCGGACTATTTGCACTGCCCCCCCACCCCATCCTTTTTACGCTGCTGCTACTCTGTTAAGTATTTATGCATAGTCACTTTAACTCTACCCACATGTACATATTACCTCAACTACCTCAACTAGCCGGTGCCCCCGCACATTGACTCTGCAACGGTACCCCCCTGTATATATAGCCTCCCTACTGTCACTTTATTTTACTGTATATATAGCCTCCCTACTGTCACTTTATTTTACTTCTGCTCTTTTTTTCTCAACACTTTTTTGTTGTTGTTGTTTTATTCTTACTTTTTTTGTTTAAAATAAATGCACTGTTGGTTAAGGGCTGTAAGTAAGCATTTCACTGCAATGTCTGCACCTGTTGTATTCGGCGCATGTGACCAATAAAATTTGATTTGATTTGATTTGAAAAAAAAAGGTGTGGTCGTGTACATTGACGACATTCTAGTGTACTCTTCTACCCGAGCCGAGCATGTAGCTCTGGTGCGCCGAGTGTTGAGGAGGCTGTTGGAGCACGACTTGTATGTCAAGGCAGAGAAATGTCTGTTTTTCCAGGAGTCTATCTCCTTTTTGGGTTATCAGTTGTCCGCGTCAGGGGTGAAGATGGAGGTTGACCGTGTGTCAGCCGTGCGTAATTGGCCAACCCCAACCACGGTTAAAGAGGTGCAGCAGTTCTTGGGTTTTGCAAATTACTACTGGAGGTTTATCCGGGGTTTTGGACAGGTGGCAGCTCCCATAACGTCTCTTCTGAAGGGGGGTCCGGTGCGTTTGCAGTGGTCAGCTGAGGCGGACAGGGCTTTTGGGAGACTGAAGGACCTGTTTACTTCGGCTCCGGTGCTGGCGCATCCGGATCCCGCTTTACCATTTCAGGTAGAGGTGGACGCGTCAGAGGCCGGTATTGGGGCCGTACTATCGCAACGGTCCGGCACGCCACCTAAACTCCGCCCCTGTGCTTTTTACTCCAAGAAGCTCAGCCCAGCGGAGCGAAATTATGACGTAGGGGACAGGGAGCTGTTAGCCGTGGTACAGGCCCTAAAGGTGTGGAGGCATTGGCTTGAGGGGGCTCAACACCCTTTTCTCATTTTGACTGACCACCGTAACCTGGAGTACATCCGGGCAGCTAGGAGATTGAACCCTCGTCAGGCTCGGTGGAACATGTTTCTAGCCCGGTTCGTATTTAAAATCACGTACATCCCTGAGTCCCAGAACGGTAAGGCAGACGCCCTGTCCCGGCGGTATGACACAGAGGAGAGGTCCGTTGAGTCTTGTCTGGTGGCACCGGTAGTGTGGGAGGTCGATGCGGAAATCGAGCGGGCGTTGCGTACCGACCCTAGTCCTCCACAGTGTCCTGTGGGTCGGACGTATGTTCCGCTCGAGGTTCGGGATCGACTGATTTATTGGGCTCACACGTCACCCTCCTCTGGACATCCAGGTATTGGCCGGACAGTGCACTGCCTTAGCGCTAGGTACTGGTGGCCAACGTTAGCCAGGGATGTGAGGGTTTATGTCTCCTCCTGCTCGGTGTGCGCCCAGTGTAAGGCGCCTAGACACCTGGCCAGGGGGAAGTTACAACCCCTGCCCGTTCCACAACGACCCTGGTCTCACCTCTCAGTGGATTTCGTTACAGACCTTCCCCCCTCTCAGGGGAATACCACTATACTGGTCGTTGTGGATCGGTTCTCTAAGGCCTGTCGTCTCCTCCCAATGCCGGATCTCCCTACTGCCCTACAGACCAATGAGGCACTATTCACCCACGTCTTTCGGCACTACGGGGTACCCGTGGATATAGTGTCTGATCGAGGTCCCCAGTTCACCTCCAGAGTCTGGAGAGCGTTCATGGAGCGCTTGGGGGTCTCGGTGAGCCTTACCTCGGGGTACCACCCGGAGAGCAATGGGCAGGTAGAACGAGTGAACCAGGATGTGGGTAGGTTTCTGAGATCGTATTGCCAGGGCCGGCCGGAGGAGTGGGCGAGGTATATCCCCTGGGCAGAGATGGCACAGAACTCTCTCCGCCACTCCTCCACCAACCTAACCCCTTTCCAATGTGTGTTAGGGTACCAGCCGGTTCTGGCACCATGGCATCAGAGCCAGATCGAGGCCCCTGCGGTGGATGAGTGGGTGTGGCGCTCGGAGGAGACGTGGAACGCTGCACACGTCCATCTGCAGCGGGCCATCCGTCGACAAAAGGCGAGCGCCGATCTCCACCGCAGTGAGGGTCCGGTGTACGCACCTGGAGATCGAGTCTGGCTCTCGACCAGAAACCTACCCCTCCGCCTGCCCTGCCGGAAGCTGGGTCGGCGGTTTGTGGGGCCTTTTAAAGTCCTGAGGAGACTGAACGAGGTGTGTTACAGGTTACAACTGCCTATTAATTATCACGTTAACCCCTCGTTCCATGTGTCTCTTCTCAGGCCGGTGGTAGCTGGTCCACTCCAGGACTGTGAGATAGGAGAGACTCCTCTGCCCCCACTGGACATCGAGGGGGCTCCGGCGTACACAGTTCGGTCCATCTTGGATTCGAGACGTCGGATGGGGGGTCTCCAATATCTCGTGGAGTGGGAGGGGTACGGCCCGGAGGAACGGTGCTGGGTGCCAAGGAGGGACATCTTAGACCCGTCTCTCCTGACTGAGTTCCACCGTGGTCATCCCACGCGCCCTGCTCCGCGTCCTCCTGGTCGTCCCCGAGGCCGGGGTTGGCGCACGGCTGGTGCCGCGCGTCAAGGGGGGGGGGAGTACTGTCACGGTTTTGGCCGAGGCTGCTCCTCCTCCTTGCTCGGGCAGGCTTCGGCGGTCGTCGTCCCCGGAGTACTAGCTGCCACCGTTGTATGTTATCGATGTTTGTTTGGTTTTGTCTTCTTTGTACACCTGTTTCCTTTTAGTGTTAATTATGTCTCCTATAAGTTTTTCGTTTTGTTAGTCGTGTGTTGTGTGTAATTGTTCCGCCTGTCAGTAGGTGCCGTGTTTATTTTGCTCCTATGTTTGGAGAGTAGACGCACTGTTTGCGTATCAGTTGTATTTTTGGTGATTTTCTGTTGCGTAATGGCTCGCCTCCGGGCTCATAGAGGCCCGTTAGTTTGTATTGTTGTCGTTGACTAAAGTCTGTTGGACGAAGCTTCTGTGTCCTGCGCCTGATTCCTACACCACATCCACATTCAGCCCGAGACACATGTTTAACACTTTTTTGGTTACTAAATGATTCCATACAGTGAGGGAAAAAAGTATTTGATCCCCTGCTGATTTTGTACGTTTGCCCACTGACAAAGACATGATCACTCTATAATTTTAATGGTAGGTTTATTTGAACAGTGAGAGACAGAATAACAACAACAAAAATCCAGAAAAACGCATGTCAAAAATGTTATAAATTGATTTGCATTTTAATGAGGGAAATACGTATTTGACCCCTCAGCAAAACATGACTTAGTACTTGGTGGCAAAACCCTTGTTGGCAATCACAGAGGTCAGACGTTTCTTGTAGTTGGCCACCAGGTTTGCACACATCTCAGGAGGGATTTTGTCCCACTCTTCTTTGCAGATCTTCTCCAAGTCATTAAGGTTTCGAGCTTGACATTTGGCAACTCAAACCTTCAGCTCCCTCCTGGAGGGCTAGGCCACTCCAGGACCTTAATGTGCTTCTTCTTGAGCCACTCCTTTGTTGCCTTGGCCGTGTGTTTTGGGTCATTGTCATGCTGGAATACCCATCCACGACCCATTTTCAATGCCCTGGCTGAGGGAAGGAGGTTCTCACCCAAGATTTGACAGTACATGGCCCCGTCCATCGTCCCTTTGATGCGGTGAAGTTGTCCTGTCCCCTTGGCAGAAAAACACCCCCAAAGCATAATGTTTCCACCTCCATGTTTGAAGGTGGGGATGGTGTTCTTGGGATCATAGGCAGCATTCCTCCTCCTCCAAACACGGCGAGTTGAGTTGATGCAAAAGAGCTCGATTTTGGTCTCATCTGACCACAACACTTTCACCCAGTTCTCCTCTGAATCATTCAGATGTTCATTGGCAAACTTCAGACGGGCCTGTATATGTGCTTTCTTGAGCAGGGGGACCTTGCGGGCGCTGCAGGATTTCAGTCCTTCACGGCGTAATGTGTTACCAATTGTTTTCTTGGTGACTATGGTCCCAGCTGCCTTGAGATCATTGACAAGATCCTCCCGTGTAGTTCTGGGCTGATTCCTCAACGTTCTCATGATCATTGCAACTCCATGAGGTGAGATCTTGCATGGAGCCCCAGGCCGAGGGAGATTGACAGGTCATTTGTGTTTCTTCCATTTGCGAATAATTGCACCAAATGTTGTCACCTTCTCACCAAGCTGCTTGGCGATGGTCTTGTAGCCCATTCCAGCCTTGTGTAGGTCTACAATCTTGTCCCTGACATGCTTGGAGAGCTCTTTGGTCTTGGCCATGGTGGAGAGTTTGGAATCTGATTGATTGATTGCTTCTGTGGACAGGTGTCTTTTATACAGGTAACAAGCTGAGATTAGGAGCACTCCCTTTAAGAGTGTGCTCCTAATCTCAGCTCGTTACCTGTATAAAAGACACCTGGGAGCCAGAAATCTTTCTGATTGAGAGGGGGTCAAATACTTATTTCCCTCATTAAAATGCAAATAATGTATAACATTTTGGACATGCGTTTTTCTGCATTTTTGTTGTTGTTATTCTGTCTCTCACTGTTCAAATAAACCTACCATTAAAATTATAGACTGATCATTTCTTTGTCAGTGGGCAAACGTACAAAATCAGCAGGGGATCAAACACTTTTTTCCCTCACTGTATGTGTTATTTCATAGTTTTGATGTCTTCACTATTATTTTACAATGTACAAAATAGTAAAAATAAAGAAAAACCCTTGAATGAGTAGGTGTGTCCAAACTTTTGATTGGTACTGTACATCTAGTTATTACCATGCATGAGATCCTCACATTGTAGCCTGTACATTGAATATACAGTTGAAATCTGAAGTTTACATACACCTTAGCCAAATACATTTAAACTCAGTTTTTCACAATTCCTGACATTTAATCCTTGTATAAATTCCCTGTCTTAGGTCAGTTAGGATCACCACTTTATTTTAAGTATGTGAAATATCAGAATAATTGTAGAGAGAATTATTTCTTTCAGCTTTTATTTCTTTCATCACATTCCCAGTGGGTCAGAAGTTTACATACTCTCAATTAGTTTTTGGTAGCATTTCCTTTAAATTGTTTAACTTGGGTCAAATGTTTCGGGTAGCCTTCCACAAGCTTTTGTTTTTGGCCTATTCCTGACAGAACTGGTGTAACTGAGTCAGGTTTGTAGGCCTCCTTGCTCGCACACACTTTTTCAGTTCTGCCACAAATTTTCTATAGGATTGAGGTCAGGGCTTTGTGATGGCCACTCCAATACCTTGACTTTGTTGTCCTTAAGCCATTTTGCCACAACTTTGGAAGTATGCTTGGGGTCATTGTCCATTTGGAAGACCCATTTGCGACCAAGCTTTAAATTCCTGACTAATGTCTTGAGCTGTTGATTCAATATATCCACATAATTTTCCTTCCTCATGATGCCATTTATTTTGTGAAGTGCACCAATCTCTCCTGCAGCAAAGCACCCCCACAGCATGATGCTGCCACCTCCATGCTTCACGGTTGGGATGGTGTTCTTCGGCTTGTAAGCAACTCGCTTTTTCCTCCAAACATAACGATGGTCATTATGGCCAAACAGTTATATTTTTGTTTCATCAAACCAGAGGACATTTCTCCAAAAACTATGTTTTACTGTGGAATATATACTTTGGTACCTGTTTCCTCCAGCATCTTCACAGTGTCCTTTGCTGTTGTTCTGGGATTGATTTGCACTTTTCGCACCAAAGTATGTTCATCTCTAGGAGACAGAACGCGTCTCCTTCCTGAGCGGTATGACAGCTGCGTGGTCCCATCGTGTTTATACTTGCATACTATTGTTTGTACAGATGAATGTGGTACCTTCAGGCGTTTGGAAATTGCTCCCGAGGATGAACCAGACTTGTGGAGGTCTACCATTTTTGGCTGATTTATTTTAATTTTCCTATGATGTCAAGGAAAGAGGCACTGAGTTTCAAGGTAGACCTTGAAATAAAACCAGAGGTACACCTCCAATTGACTGAAATTATGTCAATTAGCCTATCAGAAGCTTCTAAAGCCATGACATAATTTTCTGGAATTTTCCAAGCTGTTTAAAGGCACAGTCAATTTAGTGTATGTAAACTTCTGACCCACTTGAATTGTGATACATTTAATTACAAGTGAAATAATCTGTCTATAAACAATTGTTGGAAAAATTACTTGTGTCATGCACAAAGTAGATGTCCTAACCGACTTGCCCAAACTATAGATTGTTAACAAGAAATTTGTGGAGTGGTTGAAAAATGAGTTTTAATGACTCCAACCTAAGTGTATGTAAACTTCCGACTTCAACTGTATCAATATGAATAGAGTACATGGTCCCCTTCATATCCTAAACGGGAAGTATGAACTTTACAATCAACAAATGAACAGGCTGAAATCAACAAACGGACAGGCTGAAATCAACACTGAAAGGCAAATAAATTACCTCACTATAGTCTCTAGGCCGTTCCGAGTTCAACGATGTGCCCCACTTGACCGTAGCTCGCTCGGTCTGACTGCAGCAACTGTGCAAATAAGTAGGCCCAGATTTAAGCCTGACTAGTAGTGATTTCAACATGATTTTGACATATTGCGGCCTCTGGGTCACACAGAGACACAGCGTTTTCGGCTGGGTCATCGGGGGGAGATTGGGGTGGACAAGCCACAGAGTTATTCTAGCTGTGTGCGGCGGTTCATTCAGTTTGACCCATCCGAGTTGTTCCCTTAGGATAACACTGGATTACAGATTACGCTCTAACTCTGCTTCTGTTTATGGAATTTGCAAAGTTCCTTTTGCCACATGTTCAGGGTCATCGGTAGCACTATAGATATCAATATGAAGAGTACATGGTCCCCTTCATATCCTAAACAGGAAGTATGAACTTTACAATCAACAAATGAACAGGCTGAAATCAACAAACGGACAGGCTGAAATCAACACTGAAAGGCAAATAAATTACCTCACTATAGTCTCTAGGCCGTTCCGAGTTCAACGATGTGCCCCACTTGACCGTAGCTCGCTCGGTCTGACTGCAGCAACTGTGCAAATAAGTAGGCCCAGAATTAAGCCTGACTAGTAGTGATTTCAACATGATTTTGACATATTGCGGCCTCTGGGTCACACAGAGACACAGCGTTTTCGGCTGGGTCATCGGGGGGAGATTGGGGTGGACAAGCCACAGAGTTATTCTAGCTGTGTGCGGCGGTTCATTCAGTTTGACCCATCCGAGTTGTTCCCTTAGGATAACATTGGATTACAGATTACGCTCTAACTCTGCTTCTGTTTATGGAATTTGCTAAGTTCCTTTTACCACATTCAGGGTCACCGGTAGCACTATAGATATCAATATGAATAGAGTACATGGACCGCAGCGACTGTGCAAATAAGTAGGCCCAGAATTAAGCCTGACTAGTAGTGATTTCAACATGATTTTGACATATTGCGGCCTCTGGGTCACACAGAGACACGCCGTCTTCGACTGGGTCATCGGGGGGAGGTTGAGGGGAGGTTTGGGTGAACAAGCCACAGAGTTATTCTAGCTGTGTGCGGCGGTTCATTCAGTTTGACCCATTCGAGTTGTTCCGTTAGTATATTTGCATGCAATTTGCAAAGTTCCTTTTGCCACGTGTTCAGGGTCACCGGTAGCTCTACAGATTTCAATATGAATGCAGTACATCACCCCCTTCATATCCTATATGGGAAGTATGAACTCATAATATATCATATGGCAAATGGCATTGTAACGTATTGCAATTGGACAGCAATCAAGTCAGCCATCTCATTGCTTAAAATCATCATAAACAGTCAAAGGACAGCACATTTTAATTGTATTTGTACAGTAGAGTGTCCCAGTAGTGGACTTTATTAGTTTAAACCCTTTATCTGCATGTTCAATTCGTGATGGTAAATGCCCATTGTAACATATTGCTAATGGACAATGTCCATTTGCCATATGATCTATTGCAAGTGCCAATATGTTACACTGTACATATTGGCACTGCCAATATATCATATGGCAATTGGACACTGTCAATTTCCAATATGTTTAAGCAGTGATTTACCATCACCAAATGGACATGCTGAAATCAACACCAATTAGCGAGGGAGAGAAACCACTATCACTGCTAGCCCATCCCGAGTTCAACGAGCCAGACAATTGGGCATTTCAGCAATGTAACAGCATGTCCAATTCGTGATGGTGAATGCCCATTGTAATATATTGCTAATGGACATTGTCCATTACACATAATACATTGCCAGTCTTAACATGTTATAATGGACATTGTCCATTTACAATATATTTAAGCAATGATTTACCATCACCAAATGGACAGGCTGAAATTAACACCCAAGAGTAAAGGAGAGGAAAAGTATTTTTGTCCATTGGCAATAAATTACTCTGCTAATTGGACAGTGCATGTGTCATTGCTCAGAATCATCATAAACAATGCAAGGACAGCACATATAGAGTGTACGTGCACACTGTCCATTTCCAATATGTTTAAGCAGTGATTTACCATCAACCACTATGTCTGTTTGACTCATTCTGTATATTGCTAATGGACTTTTTGTCCATTGGCAATAAATTACTCTGCTAATTCGATAGTCCATTACACATAATACATGCCAGTCTTAACATGTTATGCTGCAGTTGGACCGTGTCAATATCAATAAGGACTTCCCATTACGAAATGGACATGCTGAAATTAACACCAACAAGAAATTCTGATTTCCTATGACTTCCTATGATCAAACATGACAAATAGACCTTCTTGGTTGATTCAGGACTTAACGTACTGATATATACCATTTGGTCATTATATAGGCCATGTCACGACTTCCTACGAAGCTTCCTCCTCTCCTTGTTCGGGCAGGCTTCTGCGTTCGTCGTCACCGGCCTTCTAGCCACTGCCGCTCCATATCTCATCATTTCATTTGTTTTGTCTTGTCTATTACACACACCTGGTTCACATCCCCTCATTAGTACATGTATAAGTGTTCCCTCTGACCCCTTGTCCTTGTGTGTGATTGTTTATTGTGAGGAGAGAGTAGTTCGGTTGAGCTCAGTGTATTTTCTATTGCCAGGGTATAATTCCCTGTGTGCCTGTTTTGTTTCAGTGCGCCTGTTTTGCGCACTGGACTGGTTGACGCTATTCTGCGTAACGCTGTATTACGGAATGAACTCTGTATCCTGTGATTTACCCTCCTGCACCTGACTCCTTCAAATCACACATCACAGAATCACCCACCCACTATGGAGTCAGTGGGAGAGGAGCGCATGCCTGGAGTCTTGGCACGGGTCCAGGAGCATTCAACAATGCTAGCCAGCTTGGGAGAAGAGATGGATCGGGTTCTCCAGGTCGTCCAACGCCTGGAGAGGAGAGGACCCAATCTGTAGAGATCAGCTGGGCGACCGGATCCAGACACCCACACCCCAGCATACAGAGGGATCCATGTATCCCGACCACAGGATTTCGACAGCACAGCTGCTCCCTGCCAGGGATTCCTCCTCCAACTGGAGCTCTACTTTTCCAGCATCAGCCCGGCCCCATCGGAGCGGGAGAAGGTGTCCGCCCTCGTCTCCTGCCTCTCAGGGAAAGCCCTGGAGTGGGCCAATGCGGTCTGGAATGAAGGAGGATCCGCGTTGGATAACTACGGGGAGTTCACTCGCCTCTTTCGGGCTGACTTCGATCACTGGCCCGAGGGTCGAGAAGGCGGGAGAGCAGTTGGTCCACCTGAAGCAGGGGACGAGGACCGCGCAGGACTTCACCCTGGAGTTCTGGACTCTAGCAGCTGGGTCCGGGTGGAACAACCATTTCCGGTGCCATCTGCGGGAGGACATCCGAAGGGAGCTAGCCTGCTGGGACACCATGTTGTCCTTCTCTCAACTGGTGGACATGGCCATCCGTTTGGACAACCTGCTGGCGGCCAGAGGACGTCCTGGAGGGGGTCTGCCCGTTCCAACCCCGCCCGACTCGGATCACAAGCTGATGGAGCTAGGTGGACCGGCATTCCGAGAGAGCGGAGGACGACAGCGCCAGTGTCACTCTGGTGGCACGAGAGGACATTTCACTGCACAATGTCGTCAACATTCTTTTGGGTCTGGAGTCGGCAGGCAGGGCACTCTCGCATCACCCCAGGTATCGAACACCCACACTCGTTCAGAGCCCTCTGCTGCGCACTGTACCCTACCCATCCACTTTCCTGATCACATTGTAGTTCCCCTGTGTAAGGCACTAGTCGATTCAGGAGCAGCTGGGAACTTTATGGACAGGTCATTCTCACACAGTCTACGCATTTCATTGGTTCCCCTATCCCTTCCACTCCCCATCAGAGCACTTGACAGTCGACCATTAGGGTCCGGGTTTGTTAGGGAAGTTACAGCACAGGTCACTATGGTTACCCACGAGACTCATTGCGAGCAAGTCACTTTTTTTCTTACTGAGTCTCCTGCTTTCCCTGTTGTATTAGGTATTCCTTGGTTAGCCCTCCACAACCCCACCTTCTCATGGCCACAGAGGGTTGTCACGGGGTGGTCGCGAGAGTGTCAGGGTAGGTGTCTCTGTGTTTCCGTTGGTGCAACCACGGTGGAAAGTCCAGAAGTACCTCCACCGTGCGCATTCTCCCCGAACACCTCGATTTGGCGCACACGTTTTCCAAAACGTAGGTGACCAAGTTACCACCTCATCGGGCGGGAAATTGCGCAATAAACCTCCGGGTAGATGCTGTGCATCCCAGGAGTCATGTGTACCCCCTGTCACAGGCTGAAATGGAGGCTATGGAGACATATGTCACAGAGTCCCTGCACCATGGGTTTATACGTCCCTATACTTCGCCTACCTCCTCGAGTTTCTTTTTTGTGAAGAAGAAAGACAGCAGTCTACGCACTTGCATTGATTATCGATCACTGAACAAGGAGACAATACGATTTAATTATCCTCTCCCCCTCATTCCTTCGGTGATCGAGTCAATGCATTGGGGGCGCTCACCAAATTAGATATCCGGAGTGCGTACAACCTGGTGCGTGTCTGAGAGCGGGATGAGTGGAAGACAGCATTCAGCACAACCACGGGGCATTATGAATACCTGGTGATGCCCTACGGTTTGATGAATGCTCCATCCGTCATCCAGTCCTTTGTGAACGAGGTGTTTCGGGACATGCTTGGTCGCGGTGTAGTTGTCTACATCGATGACATTCTGGTGTATTCCACTACGCGCGCTGAGCATGTGTCCTTTGTTCGCAAAGTGCTGGCCCGACTGTTGGAAAATGACCTTAATGCCAAGGCAGAAAAGTGTCTGTTATTCCAAGTCCGTCTCCTTCCTCGGATACCGCATTACCACATCAGGTGTGGAGATGGAGGGAGATCGCATTTCAGCCATGCGTAATTGACCGACTCTAACCACGGTAAAGGAGGTGCAGTGCTTTATTGCCTTTGCCAACTACTGAGGCTGACAGGGCCTTCAGTAACCTGAGGGGTCTGTTCACATCATCCCCGGTACTGGCCCACCCCGATCCATCAGTACCATTCGTAGTGGAGGTGAATGCGTCCGAGGTAGGGATAGGCGCTGTCCTATCTCAACGCTCGGGCACGCCACCCAAGCTCCGACCCTGTGCCTTCTTCTCCAAGAAGCTTAGCTCCGCGGAGCAGAACTACGACGTTGGTGATCGGGAGCTATTGGCTGTTGTCCGAGCCCTGACTGTGTGGAGGCACTGGCTCGAAGGGGCGAAACACCCTTTCCTCGTCTGGACGGATCACCGTAACCTGGAGTGCATCCGGGCAGCGAGGAGGCTGAACCCTTGCCAGGACAGGTGGGCCCTATTCTTCACCCGGTTTGATTTCACTCTTTCATACATCCCGGGGACGAAAAACGTGAAGGCAGACACACTATCACGGCTGTACGACACAGAGGAGAGGCCTAGAGACAGCACCCTCATACTCCTAGCCTCCTGCATTGTGGCGCCGGTAGTATGGGCGATGGACGCGGATATAGAGCACGTGCCTGCTTTTGTCCATGACCGTCTGATCTACTGGGCACACACGTCCCCATCCTCTGGTCACCCAGGTATCGGTCGTATAGTGCGCTGCCTGACCGGAAAGTACTGGTGGCCTACCTTGGCTAAGGACATGAGGGTTTATGTCTCCTCCTGCTCGGTGTGCGCCCAGAGTAAGGCACCTAGGCACCTCCCAGCGGGTAAGTTACAGCCTTTACCAGTTCCACAACGGCCATGGTTTCACCTAAGTATTGATTTCCTTACTGATCTTCCCTTATCTCAAGGTAACACCACTATCCTGGTCGTTGTGGACCACTTTTCCAAGGCCCTGTTTACACACGTCTTCCGGCACTACGGGGTACCAAAGGACATAGTGTCTGACTGGGGTCCCCAGTTCACATCCCAGGTCTGGAAGGCATTCATGGAACGTCTGGGGGTCTCGTCAGCCTGACCTCTGATTTCCACCCCAAGTCTAATGGGCAGGTGGAACGGGTAAATCAGGATGTGGGTAGGTTCCTGTTGTGGGATTTCCACCGTCGCCAACCGGCTCGCCCTGCTCCGCGTCCTCCTGGCCATCCCCGAGGCCGGTGTCGGCGCGCTGCTGGAGCTGCGCGTCAAGGGGGGGTACTGTCACTGCTTCCTCCGAAGCTGCCTCCTCTCCTTGTTCGGGCAGGTTTTGGTGTTTGTTGTCACCGGCCTTCTAGCCCCTGCCGCTCCATATCTCATCATTACATTTGTTTTGTCTTGTCTATTACACACACCTGGTTAATATCCCCTTATTAGTACATGTATAAGTGTTCCCTCTGCCCCCTTGTCCTTGTGGGTGATTGTTTATTGTGAGGAGAGAGTAGCTCGGTTGAGCTCAGCGTATTTTGTATTGCCGGGGTATAATTCCCCGTGTGCCTGTTTTGTTCCAGTGAGCCTGTTTTGTGCTCTGGACTGGTTGACACTATTCTGCGTAACGCTGTATTACGGAATAAACTCTGTATCCTGTGATTTACCCTCCTGCGCCTGACTCCTTCAAATCACGCATCACAGGCCATTTGGACATGGTTCACTGACTTTTGGGTTTGGAACTGACTTCCTATGATCATATATGGCAAATGGACATAACATCCTGATTTAGTACTTTCAATACTTACGTATGCCATTTGGACATTAAATACAGTGGGGAAAAAAAGTATTTAGTCAGCCACCAATTGTGCAAGTTCTCCCACTTAAAAAGATGAGAGAGGCCTGTAATTTTCATCATAGGTACACGTCAACTATGACAGACAAAATGAGAAAAGAAATCCAGAAAATCACATTCTAGGATTTTTAATAAATTTATTTGCAAATTATGGTGGAAAATAAGTATTTGGTCAATGACAAAAGTTTCTCTACTTTGTTATATACCCTTTGTTGGCAATGACACAGGTCAAACGTTTTCTGTAAGTCTTCACAAGGTTTTCACACACTGTTGCTGGTATTTTGGCCCATTCCTCCATGCAGATCTCCTCTAGAGCAGTGATGTTTTGGGGCTGTCGCTGGGCAACACGGACTTTCAACTCCCTCCAAAGATTTTCTATGGGGTTGAGATCTGGAGACTGGCTAGGCCACTCCAGGACCTTGAAATGCTTCTTACGAAGCCACTCCTTCATTGCCCGGGCGGTGTGTTTGGGATCATTGTCATGCTGAAAGACCCAGCCACGTTTCATCTTCAATGCCCTTGCTGATGGAAGGAGGTTTTCACTCAAAATCTCACGATACATGGCCCCATTCATTCTTACCTACTGTGAAGCATGGGGGTGGAAACATCATGCTTTGGGGCTGTTTTTCTGCAAAGAGACCAGGACGACTTATCCGTGTAAAGGAATGGTGTTCTTTGGATGCAACTCAGCATTCTTTGTCCTCCAAACACGACGAGTTGAGTTTTTACCAAAAAGTTCTATTTTGGTTTCATCTGACCATATGACATTCTCCCAATCCTCTTCTGGATCATCCAAATGCACTCTAGCAAACTTCAGACGGGCCTGGACATGTACTGGCTTAAGCAGGGGGACACGTCTGGCACTGCAGGATTTGAGTCCCTGGCGGCGTAGTGTGTTACTGATGGTAGGCTTTGTTACTTTGGTCCCAGCTCTCTGCAGGTCATTCACTAGGTCCCCCCGTGTGGTTCTGGGATTTTTGCTCACCGTTCTTGTGATCATTTTGACCCCACGGGGTGAGATCTTGCGTGGAGCCCCAGATCGAGGGAGATTATCAGTGGTCTTGTATGTCTTCCATTTCCTAATAATTGCTCCCACAGTTGATTTCTTCAAACCAAGCTGCTTACCTATTGCAGATTCAGTCTTCCCAGCCTGGTGCAGGTCTACAATTTTGTTTTTGGTGTCCTTTGACAGCTCTTTGGTCTTGGCCATAGTGGAGTTTGGAGTGTGACTGTTTGAGGTTGTGGACAGGTGTCTTTTATACTGATAACACGTTCAAACAGGTGCCATTAATACAGGTAAGAAGTGGAGGACAGAGGAGCCTCTTAAAGAAGAAGTTACAGGTCTGTGAGAGCCAGAAATCTTGCTTGTTTGTAGGTGACCAAATACTTATTTTCCACCATAATTTGCAAATAAGTTCATTAAAAATCCTACAATGTGATTTTCTGGAGAAAAAAAATCTCAATTTGTCTGTCACAGTTGACGTGTACCTATGATGAAAATTACAATTGGTGGCTGACTAAATACTTTTTTCCCCCACTGTATGCCATTTGGACATGGTTCACTGACTTTTGGATTCGGAACCCGACTTCCTATGATCATATATGGCAAATGGACATAACATCCTGCTTTAGGACTTTCAATACTTGCATATGCCATTTGGACATTTCATATGCCATTTGGACATTATATATGCCACTTGGACATGCTTCTGTGACTTTCGGGTTCGGAAACCGACTTCCTATGATCATATGTGACAAGTGGACATTTTGACCATTTGCAGTATAATATGCCTGATATGAACATAACATAGGCCTTATGGACAAACTCGCATAAAATAAAACCTATCTATTTCCATACGGTTCTTTAGTAATGTATAATTGAGACAAAATCGAAAAACAAAACAAAACACACTTTTGACGAAGTTTTTATAATTGGTCATTTCACCCTTGAGATTTGACTTTGGTGTCCATTTGCAATATACTTTATGATGTTGGAGCGCGTGCAAAGCACCCCCACAGCATGATGCTGCCACCCCCATGCTTCACGGTTGGGATTGTGTTCTTCGGCTTGCAAGCCACCCCCTTTTTCCTCCAAACACAACGATGGTCATTATGGCCAAACAGTTCTATTTTTGTTTCATCAGACCAGAGGACATTTCTCCAAAAAGTGCGATCTTTGTCCCCATGTGCTGTTGCAAACCGTAGTCTGTCTTTTTTATGCCGGTTTTGGAGCAGGGCTTCTTCCTTGCTGAGCGGCCTTTCAGGTTATGTCGACATAGGACTCATTTTACTGTGGATATAGATACTTTTTTACCTGTTTCCTCCAGCATCTTCAGAAGGTCCTTTGCTGTTTTTCAGGGATTGATTTCATCTCTAGGAGACAGAACGCGTCTCCTTCCTGAGTGGTATGACAGCTGTGTGGTCCCATGGTGTTTATACTTGCGTACTATTGTTTGTACAGATGAACGTGGTACTTTCAGGTTTTTGGAAATTGCTCCCAAGGATGAACCAGACTTGTGGAGGTCTACCATTTTTTTCTTGGCTGATTTCTTTTGATTTTCCCATGATGACAAGCAAAGAGGCACTGACTTAAAATAAAAAATAAATAAAAAATAATATGCCATTTAGCAGACGCTTTTATCCAAAGCGACTTACAGTCATGCGTGCATACATTTTTTTGTGTATGGGTGGTCCCGGGGATCGAACCCACTACCTTGGCGTTACAAGCGCCGTGCTCTACCAGCTGAGCTACAGAGGACCACAGGACTTTGAAGGTAGGCCTAGAGATACATTCACAGGTACACCTCCAATTGACTCAAATGATGTCAATTAGCCTATCAGATGCTTCTAAAGCCATGACATAATTTTCTGGAATTTTCCAAGCTGTTTAAAAGCACAATTAACTTAGTGTATGTAGACTTCTGACCCACTGGAATTGTGATACAGTGAATTATAAGTGAAATAATCTGTCTGTAAACAATTGTTGGAAAAATTACTTGTTTCATGCATAATTTAGATGTCCGAACCGACTTGTCAAAACTATAGATTGTTAACAAGAAATTTGTGGGGTGGTTGAAAAACAAGTTTTAATGACTCCATCCTAAGTGTATGTAAACTTCAGACTTCAACTGTATTTGGTTTATTTAGAGTAAAACTTTTGAATCTTACTGTTTGAAAAATATTATGCTAATGCATGGATTGTGCCTTATATCATGAACATGTTGATTTTTATGTCACAGTATTCATATATTAATCACTATATACAGTTGAAGTTGGAAATTCCAGAAAATTATGTCATGGCTTTAGAAACTTCTGATAGGCTAATTGACATCATTTGAGTCAATTGGAGGTGTACCTGTGAATGTATGTCTAGGCCTACCTTCAAAGTCAGTGCCTCTTTGCTTGTCATCATGGGAAAATCAAAAGAAATCAGCCAAGAAAAAAAATGGTAGACCTCCACAAGTCTGGTTCATCCTTGGGAGCAATTTCCAAAAACCTGAAAGTACCACGTTCATCTGTACAAACAATAGTACGCAAGTATAAACACCATGGGACCACACAGCTGTCATACCACTCAGGAAGGAGACGCGTTCTGTCTCCTAGAGATGAAGTTTCTAAAGCCATGACATAATTTTCTGGAATTTCCAACTTCAACTGTATATAGTGATTAATATATGAATACTGTGACATAAAAATCAACATGTTCATGATATAAGGCACAATCCATGCATTAACATTATATTTTTCAAACAGTAAGATTCAAAAGTTTTACTCTAAATAAACCAAATACAGTTGAAGTCTGAAGTTTACATACACTTAGGATGGAGTCATTAAAACTTGTTTTTCAACCACCCCACAAATTTCTTGTTAGCAATCTATAGTTTTGACAAGTCGGTTCGGACATCTAAGTTATGCATGAAACAAGTAATTTTTCCAACAATTGTTTACAGACAGATTATTTCACTTATAATTCACTGTATCACAATTCCAGTGGGTCAGAAGTCTACATACACTAAGTTAATTGTGCTTTTAAACAGCTTGGAAAATTCCAGAAAATGATGTCATGGCTTTAGAAGCATCTGATAGGCTAATTGACATCATTTGAGTCAATTGGAGGTGTACCTGTGGATGTATTTCAAGGCCTACCTTCAAACTTAGTGCCTCTTTGCTTGACATCATGGGAACATCAAAAGAAATCAACCAAGACATCTGAAAAAAAAATGGTAGACCTCCACAAGTCTGGATCATCCTTGGAGTAATTTCCAAATGCCTGAAGGTACCACGTTCATCTGTACAAACAATAGTATGCAAGTATGGGACCACGCAGCCATCATACCGCTCAGGAAGGAGACACATTCTGTCTCCTAGAGGTGAACGTACTTTGGTGCGAAAAGTGCAAATCAATCCCAGAACAACAGCAAAGGACCTTGTGAAGATGCTGGAGGAAAGAGGTACAAAAGTATCTATATCCACAGTAAAACGAGTCCTATATCCACATAACCTGAAAGGTCGCTCAGTAAGGAAGAAGCCACTGTTCCAAAACTGCCATAAAAAAAAGCCAGACTACGGTTTTCAACTGCGCATGGGGACAAAGATCGTACTTTTTGGAGAAATGTCCTCTGGTCTGATGAAACAAAAATAGAACTGTTTGGCCATAATGACCATCGTTATGTTTGGAGGAAAAAGGGGGTATTTGCAAGACGAAGAACACCATTCCAATCGTGAAGCACAGAGGTGGCAGCATCGTGCTGTGGGGGTGCTTTGCTGCAGGAGGGACTGGTGCACTTCACAAAATAGATTGCATCATGAGGAAGGAAAATTCTGTGGATATATTGAAGCAACATCTCAAGATACCAGTCAGGAAGTTAAAGCTTGGTTGGAAATGGATCTTCCAAATGTACAATGAGTCCAAACATACTTCCAAAGTTGTGGCAAAATGGCTTAAGGACATCAAAGTCAAGGTATTGAAGTGGCCATCACAAAGCCCTGACCTCACTCCTATAGAACATTTGTGGGCAGACCTGAAAAAGTGTGTGCGAGCAAGGAGGCCTACACACTTGACTCAGTTACACCAGCTCTGTAAGGAAGAATGGGCCAAAATTCACCCAACTTATTGTGGGAAGCTTGTGGAAGGCTACCCGAGAAGTTTGACCCAAGTTAAACAATTTAAAGGCAATGCTACCAAATACGAATTGAGTGTATGTAAACTTCTGACCCACTGGGAATGTGATGAAAGATATAAAAGCTGAAATAAGTCATTCTCTCTACTATTATTCTGACATTTCACATTCTTAAAATAAAGTGGTGATCCTAACTGACCTAAAACAGGGAATTTTTACTAGGATGAAATGTCAGGAATTGTGAAAAACTGAGTTTAAATGTATTTGGCTAAGGTATATGTAAACTTCCGACTTCAATTGTATGTGTATCCTAACACATTAAAACTAACGTAGCGTTGTTGTAACCATAATATCTATTTAAGGCAGTTATTTTGCGATTGTATACGCAATACCAAGGCATGTTGAGAATAGTGTCAACATCTTTAGCTCACATAACTTCTTTACCCATATCACAAGTAGTATAACAATCTAAATAATCAATATCAATATATAATACATGAATTGCAGTGTCAACATCTTTAGTTATTAACATATGAATAACTTACTCAAATCAATCAGTCAGCTACAACTCATAATCATAATCAAATTAGTTATCTAAAATACATTTAGAATGACAATTCTTAGGTATTCACATTGGTCCTATCACTCAAAGTTAAAACCCTCAACTTAGCACCCATTGACACTGGCAGAATGTACATTTATATTTACATACAGTATAATTATCCATAATTGTAGCATTAGCTTCCTCATAAGGAGAATAACCACAGATCAGTATCTCAATGCATTACTATAAATTTAGCAGTATGTAGACCTCCTCAATCAAACTGATACCCCAAATAACAACCCCTTCTTTCCCCGGCACTCGATCTTCTGACGTCTCTTCATTATGTTCTTCAGATTGCTTCATAGTTCAATTTGGATTGCCCATGACAATGTCCCAATTTCAATGTCTCACCTGAGCCCCACCACCTCTACCCCCATTATGTTTTGTCCATTTGCCAACCAATATACCAGCATCATGAGAGATGTTGTATTTGAACAGATCTCTCTTCATGCCCACTCCACATGGACTCCTGTCACACTCCTGAGAGAAAATGCATGAGAGAAAAGGCAGTTGATAGCTTTGATTGAATGCTGGTTCTGATTCAGGTCTCTTGATAGAAGTGGTACTGGACAGGACCCTATTCAATGCCTTTGTTGCTCCTCTTCAGCTGGTTAGAGTTTTTTTTATTGAGGTTCACACCATTCTTGACCAAATTATCCCTGCTATGCATCAAGACACCATCTGTAGTAACCTCGAGAGAGGACAGATAATAACAGTTTAGTTGAGTTCATTTCCAATCCAAGAAATCCATAGAAGCATTGACTATATGACAAATTATTATGTTTTACCAATTATTCTTAATACCAATTTCTAATATACTCCCCTTATCACCCTGTCGACTTCACCGCAGCGTCACTGTGATGGGTGTTTTGAAGGAGTGTGATGAGTGTGATTAGAAGGAGTAAGGCGCAGGAGGGTAAATCACAGAATAAAGAGTTTATTCCATCGTACACAGTTGCGCTGGATAGCGACAACAAAATACAGGCACAGGGGAACAATCTACCCCGGCAATACAAGGTACGGGTAGCTCCAACAAAATATAGGCACAGGGGAATAATCTACCCCGGCAATACAAGGTACGAGTAGCTCCACCGAGCTACACTCAACTCACATAAAACAATCACCCACAAGGACAAGGGGGCAGAGGGAACACTTATACATGGACTATTGAGGGGATATGAACCAGGTGTGTGTAATTGACAAGACAAGACAAATGGAATGATGATACATGGAGCGGCAGTGGCTAGTAAGCCGGTGACGACGAACACCGACGCCTGCAGATCAGGGCGAGCATGATGGTGACGGTGGAAATCCCGCAACAGGGAGAGATCAAGGATATCCCTCAACGGGACCCAGCACCGTTCCTCCGGACCGTACCCCTCCTACTCCATGAGGTACTGAAGGCCCTCCACCCGACGCCTCGAATCCAGCATGGAACGTGGAGATGGATCTGTGCGTAATGCCTGCTCTATATCCAAGTCCATCGCCCATACTACCGGCGCCACAATGCAGGAGGCCGGGAGTATGGGGGTGTTGTCTCTGGGCCTCTCCTCTGTGTCATACAGCCGTGACAATGCATCTGCCTTCACGTTCTTCGAACACGGGATGTATGACAGTGTAAAATCGAACCTGGTGAAGAATAGGGCCCACCTGGCCTGGCGAGGATTCAGCCTCCTCGCTGCCCGGATGTACTCCAGGTTACAGTGGTCCGTTCAGATGAGGAAAGGGTGTTTCGCCCCTTCGAGCCAATGCCTCCACACGGTCAAGGCTCGGACAACAGCCAATAGCTCCCGATCACCAAAGTCGTAGTTCTGCTCCGCTGGGCTGAGCTTCTTAGAGAAGAAGGCACAGGGGCGGAGCTTGGGTGGCATGCCCGAGCGTTGAGACAGGACAGCGTCTATCCCTACCTCGGACACATCCACCTCCAGAACGAACGGTAGTGATGGATCGGGGTGGGCCAGTACCGGGGCGGAGGTGAACAAATCCCACAGTTTGCTGAAGGCCAGGTCAGCCTCAGCAGACCAGCGGAGCCAGGATGGCCCACCCTTCAACAGGGATGTAATGGGAGCTGCGACCTTGCCAAAGCCCCGGATTAAACTCCGATAGTGGTTGGCAAAGCCAAGGAAGCGCTGCACCTCCTTAACCGTAGTTGGAGTCGGCCAATTACGCACGGCTGAAATGAGATCTCACTCCATCTCCACACCTGAGGTGGTAATGCAATATCCGAGGAAGGAGACGGACTGCTGGAAAAACGTACACTTCTCTGCCTTGGCATAAAGGTCATTTTCCAATGACGATGAACGCCGAACCCTGCCCGAACAAGGAGGGGAGGCAGCCTCGGCGGAAGTCGTGACAAGGAGTCAGGCGCAGGACGGTAAATCACAGAATACAGAGTTTATTCCGGAATACAGAGTTACACAGAATAGTGTCAACCAGTCCAGAGCACAAAACAGGCGCACTGGAACAAAACAGGCACACAGGGAATTATACCCCGGCAATACAAAATATGCTGAGCTCAACCGAGCTACTCTCTCCTCACAATAAACAATCACCCACAAGGACAAGGGGGCAGAGGGAACACTTATTCACGTACTAATGAGGGGATATGAACCAGGTGTGTGTAATAAACAAGACAAAACAAATGGAATGATGAGTTGAGGAGCGGCAGTGGCTAGAAGGCCGGTGACGACGAACGCCGAAGCCTGCCTGAACCAGGAGAGGAGGCAGCTTCGGAGGAAGTCGTGACAGGATCAGCAAGTTAGATCTCAATTTCTGTTAGGGGAACTAGACAAAGACAGAGCAATCAATGGTGGGGAAGTCAGGTGCGTCTTGAATGTCTGGAAGATCTTGAAATTCTTGGAGGTTTTGTATGATCTTGGATGTCTTGGATGTTCTTGGAGGTCTGTCCCTCCGCTGAGGGAATCAGCCAGAGCACGTAGCTCATCAGTAGCATTTCCATTGCCATCCACCCCCGTCTCCTGATTCTGGCCAGCTCCAGCATCCTCAGCTCCCTCATCTCTAGGTCGTCGGTTTCCTCGTGGTACTCTGGTGCAGTGGTTTAGATGATACCAGGTCGAGCTCCCCTCTTTCCATACAGCCGTCAGTGCAGTCTGGGTGACGATGTATGGTCTCTTTGGCTCGGGACCTTCTTACTTAGTAGGGTCTCCCGATCAGCCAGTCCCTCTCAATCCATCGACATTGGTCTGCGGAGAGTGTCCTTCTGGCAGCGTACCAATAGGGAAGCTTAGAGTCACTGCTTCAAAGACACACAAACACAGACAGACACAAAATAAAACAATGTTACCTAATGGAGGCGCCATCTTCCTCTTCTGGGGTTGAAACTCTCCTACAGTGGGACACATGGATCCAGGTATCTGTCTCGGCAACTTTCACCGTCATCAAGGTAGCCAGCAACACCTGGTGCGGGCCCCTTCACCTAGGGTCTTTCCAGCTCTTTCTTCTGTAGTCTTTTACCGCCACAAAATCTCCAGGGCGCAGACAATGCTCAGATTATCCTGCTCGGTTGGGCAAAGAAGCCTTCACCCATGGGAAAAAAGTATTAATAACATTGTTAGTTGAGACACAGTATGCTACTGTACCCTGTCTTCTCATCAGTCAGAAGAATCCCTGAGATTCAGAAGTGCACATTCTTGCAGCTTGTTGTAGTCCACTAGTTTCAGAGACAGGCCCATTTGCACACAACACATTCCATCTAACCCATAACACATTAATTACTACTGCTCATATTCTTAATACAATTTGCATATTTACCAAAAGGCCCCAGGGGACCAGTAATTCCCCCCTTTGGACATATGACTCACATCATGATTACTTTGTTCAAAAAAATATAAAACAACAACATTGCCTGTTAAACCAAAATAATAAATGAAATTAGAATGACAACCTTTGATAATATCTTAACTTAATTGAAAATGTATGCACTCACTAACTGTAAGTCGTTTTGGATAAGAGCGTCTGCTAAAAGACTAAAATGTAAATGTATCCCATAAGGTAATTCAAGGAATAGTAAAATTGACTAGCGACACGTTTCCCTCATTCAGGGCTAGTGCTCTCTCTCTGTCCTTGTCATGGTCCGACTCATATACATGACTATGAACTATAAACTTCTTCATAGTTATCAGCATTACAAATGACCCTCAACTCGGTATAATAAATGACCTTAAATTCATCATTTAATGTCTCTCAGTAGGGGACTTCTATCACTCCTGGAAGAAAGAATCCTACTCAAGACACATCAGATATTACCATGTTCAATTAAGGGGAAAAGACACCTTATAAAATAATCAAACCCATAACCCCTTTCCGGTAATCTAATCACTGCAACCTGTTGCATTGATTTAGTTAAAAATATAAACCTTTTGATTAACAAATCTAGAACCTTCAAAAAGTTGTTGCTACCCCATCAGCGTAATAGTCAAAACTACCTGCCATCCACTGTTCAACGTAACAGAAACAGATTATCGTTTTAGAATTCATTAACTGTTTGCATAAATTACTGGTGTTGCGCAAACTATAGAATTGAGTAATAATAATTAGAAATTGTCAAATAACTTTTCCGATTCACATATTCAGACCTCTGCTTCAAATATCCCACTGCGTGTTTTACATTTCTTTATAGCCCAGCGAGCACGACTCTCTTTCACCCGCGGACTCAATCATGCACTAGTAAAGTCTATTCACAAACCACCAATAACTAATAACATATTTGCATTCACATTACTAGAAGGCATTATTTTAATTTCAGTCTACTCAAACAATTTAATTAGACATTTCTCATTTTCCAATTAACCTACTTTCCTTTTAACCCAGAAAACCCTCTACGATCTCTATCATCCTCTATTTATTTTATTTTTTATTTAACCTTTATTTAACCAGGTATGCCAGTTGAGAACAAGTTCTCATTTACAACTGCGACCTGGCCAAGATAAATCAAAACAGTGCGATAAAAACAACAACACAGAGTTACATATGGGGTAAAACAAAACATAAAGTCAAAAATACAAATGTAGCAAGTTATGGAGGTAAGGCAATAAATAGGCCATAGTGCAAAATAGTTACAATTAGTATTAACACTGGAATGATAGATGTGCAAGAGATGATGTGCAAATAGAGATACTGGGGTGCAAATGGGCAAAATAAATAACAATATGGGGATGAGGTAGTTGGGTGGGCTAATTTCAGATGGGCTGTGTACAGGTGCGGTGATCGGTAAGGTGCTCTGACAACTGATGCTTAAGGTTAGTGAGGGAGATAAGAGTCTCCAGTTTCAGAGATTTTTGCAGTTCGTTCCAGTCATTGGCAGCAGAGAACTTGAAGGAATGGCGGCCAAAGGAGGTGTTGGCTTTGGGGATGACCAGTGAGATATACCTGCTGGAGCGCATACTACGGGAGGGTGTTGCTATGGTGACCAATGAGCTAAGATAAGGCGGGGATTTGCCTAGCAGTGATTTATAGATGACCTGGAGCCAGTGGGTTTGGCGACGAATATGTAGTGAGGACCAGCCAACAAGAGCGTACAGGTCACAGTGGTGGGTAGTATATGGGGCTTTGGTGACAAAACGGATGGCACTGTGATAGACTACATCCAATTTGCTGAGTATAGTGTTGGAGGCTATTTTGTAAATGACATCGCCGAAGTCAAGGATCGGTAGAATAGTCAGTTTTACGAGGGCATGTTTGGCAGCATGAGTGAAGGAGGCTTTGTTGCGAAATAGGAAGCCGATTCTAGATTTAACTTTGGATTGGAGATGCTTAATGTGAGTCTGGAAGGAGAGTTTACAGTCTAACCAGACACCTAGGTATTTGTAGTTGTCCACATACTCTAGGTCAGACCCGTCGAGACCCTCTACCTCTGTCTTTCCGTCCAACTGTCATGCGTCTGGGTGTAGCGGTAGGATGGAATCAGCCGCAGGACACAGAACTATAATAACGAAGTTCTTTACTGGAACAAAAATAGCAGAGTAAATCCTCCACGCAGGGAAGAGCAAATACCAGCTCACCAAAAGACATCAAAACAACGAACAATCACGCACAACACCATGAGGGAAGCAGAGGGTAAAATAGGGAAACAAATTAACATAATGGATAACAGGTGTGATCAATACAGACAAGACAAGTGTAACACAGAAAACATAGATCGGTGGAAGGTAGTACTCCGGTGACGACGAACGCCGAAGCCTGCCCGAGCAAGGAGGAGGGGCAGCCTCGGCTGAATTCGTGACAGTACTCCCCCGCCTTGACGCGCGGCTCCAGCCGTGCGCCGACACCAGCCTCGGGGACGGCCAGGAGGACACGGAGCAGGGCGAGTCGGATGACGACGATGGAACTCCCTCAACAGGGAGGGATCGAGGATGTCCCTCCTGGGAACCCAGCCCGTTCCTCTGGACCGTACCCCTCCCACTCCACGAGATACTGCAGGCCCCCCACCCAACGCCTCGAATCCAGAATGGAATGGACCGAGTACGCCGGTGCCCCCTCGATGTCCAATGGGGGCGGAGGAACCTCCCGCACCTCAGACTCCTGGAGCGGACCAGCTACCACCGGCCTGAGGAGAGACACATGAAACGAGGGGTTAATACGGTAATCAGGGGGGAGCTGTAACCTATAACAAACCTTGTTCAACCTCCTCAGTTCAGGGGGGACCCCGAACAGACACTATATCCTCAGGTACCCCGTAGTGCTGGAAGACGTGTGTAAACAGGGCCTCCGCAGTCTGTAGGGCTGTAGGGAGACCGGGCAAAGGAATGAGATGACAGGACTTAGAAAACCGATCCACAATGACTAGGATCGTGATATTCCCTTGTGACGGGGGGAGGTCCTTAACAAAGTCCACCGATAGGTGTGACCACGGCCATTGTGGAACGGGGAGAGGTTGTAATTTCCCTCTGGCCAGGTGTCTAGGTGCCTTGCACTGGGCGCACACCGAACAGGAGGAAACATAAACCCTCACGTCCTGAGCTAAGGTAGGCCACCAGTACTTCCCACTAAGACAGAGCACTGTCCGACCGATGCCAGGATGACCAGAAGAGGGTGACGTGTGAGCCCAATAGATCAATCGATTGCGAACATCAGACGGAACGTACACATGACCCACTGGACACTGGGGGGGAGTGGGCTCCGTGAATAATGTCCGCTCGATGTCCGCGTCAACCTCCCATACCACCGGTGCCACCAGACAAGAAGCCGGAAGTATGGGAGTGGGCTCCCTGGACCGCTCCTCTGTGTCATACAGCCGGGACAGAGCGTCTGCCTTAGCATTCTGGGAACCTGATCTGTAGGATAGGGTGAAATCAAAACTTGTGAAAAACATGGCCCACCTTGCCTGGCGAGGGTTCAGTCTCCTCGCCGCCCGTATGTACTCCAAGTTGCGGAGGTCAGTCAAAATGAGAAAAGTGTGTTTTGCCCCCTCAAGCCAATGTCTCCACGCCTTTAGAGCCTTCACAACAACTAACAGCTCCCGGTCCCCCACATCATGGTTTTGCTCCGCCGGGCTGAGCTTCTTTGAGAAGAAAGCACAGGGGCGGAGCTTTGTGGGCGTACCCGAGCACTGAGACAGTACAGCTCCTATCCCAGCCTCGGGCGCATCCACCTCGACTATGAATGCCAAGGAGGGATCCGGATGAGCCAGCACAGGAGCCGAAGTGAACAGTGCCTTCAGGTGACAAAAAGCCCTGTCCGCCTCCGCTGACCATCGCAGGCGCACCGGTCCCCCCTTCAGCAAGGAGGTAATGGCAGCCGCTACCTGACCGAAGCCCCGGATAAACCTCCGGTAGTAGTTGGCAAATCCTAAGAATCGCTGCACCTCCTTAACCAAGGTTGGAGTCGGCCAATTACGCACGGCTGCAATGCGGTCATTCTCCATCTCCACCCCTGACACGGACAGGCAGTGTCCTAAGAAGGAGACGGACTGTTGGAAGAACAGATATTTCTCAGCCTTGACGTAAAGGTCATGCTCCAACAGTCGACCAAGCACCTTGCGCACCAGGGACACATGCTCGGCTCGTGTAGCGGAGTATATGAGAATATCATCTATATACACCACTACACCCTGTCAGTGCAGGTCCCTGAAAATCTCATCGACAAAGGATTGGAAGAATGAGGGAGCATTCATCAACCCGTACGGCATGACGAGGTACTCATAGTGCCCAGAGGAGGTACTAAATGCCATCCTCCACTCATCCCCTTCCCGGATACGCACCAGATTGTACGCGCTCCTGAGATCCAATTTGGTGAAGAAGCGCGCCCCGTGCAATGACTCCGTCAAACTAGCAATGAGAGGTAGTGGGTAACTGTACTTTACAGTTATCTGATTGAGACCTCGATAGTCAATGCACGGGCGTAAACCTCTATCCTTCTTCTTCACAAAAAAGAAACTCGAGCAGGCAGGGGAAGTGGAGTGCCGAATGTATCCCTGTCCCAGAGATTCGGAGACATATGTTTCCATAGCCGCCGTCTCCTCCTGTGACAGAGGATACACGTGACTCCGAGGAAGTGCAGCGCCCTCCCGGAGATTTATCACACAAACATGTGCATCGTGGAGACCTGGTTTGGACTCTCCACCGTAGTTGCACCTACGGAAACACCTACACACCTCCCCGAGCAATAACGTGACCATCCCTTCAGAGCCCTCTATTGCCATGAAATATTGGGGCCATGAGTGGCTAACCAAGGAAGCCCCAGCACCACGGGAAACGCAGGAAAATCGATCAGGAAGAGGCTGATTCTCTCCTCATGACCCTCCGGCGTTTCCATCCGGAGTGGAGCTGTAACCTCCCTAATTAGGCCCGACCCTAAAGGGCGACTATCTAAGGCATGTATGGGGAAGGGCACATCAACAGGCATAATAGGGATCCTTAATCTACGTGCAAACAGACGGTGTATAAAATTCCCAGCTGCGCCGGAATCTATCAGTGCCTTATGCTGGGAATGTGGGGAAAACTCCGGAAATCTAACACACACACACACATGAGCAACAGGGCGCTCTGGGTGAGTTGGGTGCTTACTAACCTGGGATGGTCCACCAGGGCCCTGCTTGCTGTCTCGACTCCCTGAGGACCCTTTCCAGCACCGACCAGCAGTGTGTCCTCTGCGGCCACAGTTGGTGCAGGAAACAGTCCCCTTACCGGTCCCCCTTACATCAGCACCTCCAAGCTCCATGGGTGTAGGTTCGGAAGTGCTGGGGGATGGACTGGACGGACCCTGATCCGGACGTCCGCGGGTGGCCAACAGGTTATCCAGCCGGATAGATAAGTCTATCAGCTGGTCCAGGTTAAGAGTGGTGTCCCAGGTATAGCCAGTTATAATTGTAATGGATTAGCTGATAATAACAAAAGAAGAACAATATTTACATGGCTCAAAGAGAAGGAATATAATATCTATTGTTTACAGGAAACTCATTCAACAATTCTAGATTAGGTTGCGTGGAAAAAGGAATGGGGGGGCAAAATATACTTATCCCATGGACAAAGAAATTCAAAAGGGGTGATGATATTAATTAATAGTAATTTCGATCCGAATGTGCAAATTGTCCAAATAGATACGCAAGGTAGATGGATTATTTAAAATATGTTATTGGACCATAAACAGATATGGCTCATTAACCTTTACGGACCAAATAATGATGATCCACACTTCTTTGACAATATATATAATACATTATCAACCCTGCAAGCAATTCAAGACAATATTATTATGGTGGGGGATTTATTATACTGTTTTAAATAGCTCAATGGACCGTAAAGGAAATCACACCACAAACAATCACCCACATGCTCTTAAGTAAATCGTGAATGTCATGGATACATTAGCACTAGTAGATATATGGAGGCTGAAATATCCTGATCTAGTGAGATATACATGGCGGAGACTCAATCAAGCTAGTCGTCTTGACTTCTTTCTTATCTCATTCTCGTTGGCACCAAAAGTTAAAAAAGTGTTGATAGGGGACAGAATGCGGTCGGACCGTCATATAATTGGCATATACATTACTCTTACTGAATTTCCACGTGGGCGAGGATATTGGAAATGTAATCAAAGCCTATTGGATGATAATTTATTTTTAACTAGGACAAAGGAATTTATAACTGACTTTTTCCGACATAACATAGGTACAGCAAATCCCCTTATTGTATGGGACACCTTTAAATGTGCCTTTAGAGGCCATGCAATTCAGTACTCATCTCGAAAACAAAAGCAATTTAGGTCAAAAGAGTTTATACTAACAAAGGAAATAGAAAGTCTAACAGAACAGATAGATGGCAATAAAAACTGTAACATAGAGGCTCAGAATAAATTAGAGGAAAAACAAAAAGAAATGGAGAAACTTATTCAAGAAAGATCAAGTGTAATATATTATAAAAATAAAGCAAACTGGATGGAATATGGGGAAAAATGCACCAAATGATTTTTTAATCTTCAACATAGGAATGCTACCAAAATAATGTAATGAAACTGGTTACAATAGACGGAGTAACCCAATATTCACCAAATTATATTTTGAAGGAGGAAACAAAGTACTTTAAGCATATGTTTTCGTTTCAGTCGCCTCCATCTCCTCTAACTGAAGCTAATTGTAGAGATTGTTTTTCTATTGATAATCTAAAATTAACAGCCATACAGAAAGACTCATGTGAAGCTGAAATTACAGAGGAGGAAGAGCGCCGGAAGAAGATGGCTGCCGTTTTACAGCCCTCTAACCAATTGTACTATTATGTGTGTTTTTCCGCGTTATTTGTAATTTATTTTGTACATAATGTTTATGCCATCGTCTCTTATAACCAAAGAGAGCTTCTGGATATCAGGACAGCGATTACTCACCTCGCGTTGGACGAACACTTTTTCTTCAACGAGGCGTTCGCGAAGGATATCATACAGACACCAGACAAGGCCCAGATCCCCGTCATTCGCGTGAGGAAGAGACGGAGATACCGTGGACGTAGGTCGGGGTGCCTTGTAAAGATCCGACGGCGAACGAGTAAACTGCCTCTCCCATCAATCCTATTAGCCAACGTTCAAGCTTTGGATAATAAAATGGACGATTTAAGATTACGGTTATCCTACCAACGGGACATTAAAAACTGTAATATCTTATGTTTCACGGAGTCGTGGCTGAATGACAACAATGACAACATTCAGCTAGCAGGCTATACGCTACATCGGCAGGACAGAACGGCAGACTCGGGTAAGACGAGGGGTGGCGGTCTCTGTATTTTTGTAAACAACAGCTGGTGCACAAAATCAAATACTAAGGAAGTCTCGAGGTTTTGCTCGCCTGAGGTAGAGTATCTTATGATAAGCTGTAGACCACACTATTTACCAAGAGAGTTTTCATCTATACTTTTCATAGCTGTCTATTTACCACCACAAACCAATGCTGGCATTAAGATTGCACTGAATGAGTTGTACAAGGCCATTAATCAACAGGAAAACGCTCATCCAGATGCAGCGCTCCTAGTAGCAGGGGACTTTAATGCAGGGAAACTTAAATCCGTTCTACCTCATTTCTACCAGCATGTTAAATGTGCAACCAGAGGGGAAAAAACTCTAGACCACCTTTACTCCACACACAGAGACGCATACAAAGCTCTCCCTCGCCCTCCATTTGGCAAATCTGACCATAACTCTATCCTCCTGATTCCTGCTTATAAGCAAAAACTGAAGCAGGAAGCACCAGTGACTCGGCTAATAAAAAAGTGGTCAGATGACGCAGATGCTAAGCTACAGGACTGTTTTGCTAGCACAGACTGGAACATGTTCAGGGATTCTTCAGACAGCATTGAGGAGTACACCACATCAGTCACTGGCTTCATCAATAAGTGCATCGATGATGTCGTCCCCACAGTGACCGTACGTACATACCCCAACCAGAAGCCATGGATTACAGGAAACATCCGCACTGAGCTAAAGGGTAGAGCTGCCGCTTTCAAGGAACGGGACTCTAACCCGGACGCTTATAAGAAATCCCGCTATGACCTCCGACGAACCATCAAACAGGCAAAGAGTCAATACAGGTCTAAGATTGAATCATACTACACTGGCTCTGACGCTCGTCGGATGTGGCAGGGCTTGAAAACTATTACAGACTACAAAGGGAAGCACAGCCGCGAGCTGCCCAGTGACACAAGCCTACCAGACGAGCTAAACCACTTCTATGCTCGCTTCGAGGCAAGCAACACTGAAGCATGCATGAGAGCACCAGCTGTTCCGGACGACTATGTGATCACGCTCTCCGTAGCCGATGTGAGTAAGACTTTTAAGCAGGTCAACATTCACAAGGCCGCAGGGCCAGACGGATTACCAGGACGTGTACTCCGAGCATGTGCTGACCAACTGGCAAGTGTCTTCACTGACATTTTCAACATGTCCCTGACTGAGTCTGTAATACCAACATGTTTCAAGCAGACCACCATAGTCCCCGTGCCCAAGAACTCTAAGATAACCTGCCTAAATGACTACCGACCCGTGGCACTGACGTCTGTAGCCATGAAGTGCTTTGAAAGACTGGTCATGGCTCACATCAACAGCATAATCCCAGAAACCCTAGACCCACTCCAATTTGCATACCGCCCCAACAGATCCACAGATGATGCAATCTCTATCGCACTCCACACTGCCCTTTCCCACCTGGACAAGAGGAACACCTACGTGAGAATGCTATTCATTGACTACAGCTCAGCATTCAACACCATAGTGCCCTCAAAGCTCATCACTAAGCTAAGGATCCTGGGACTAAACACCTCCCTCTGCAACTGGATCCTGGACTTCCTGACGGGCCGCCCCCAGGTGGTAAGGGTAGGTAACAACACATCTGCCACACTGATCCTCAACACGGGGGCCCCTCAGGGGTGCGTGCTCAGTCCCCTCCTGTACTCTCTGTTCACCCATGACTGCATGGCCAGGCACGACTCCAACACCATCATTAAGTTTGCCGACGACACAACAGTGGTAGGCCTGATCACCGACAACGATGAGACAGCCTATAGGGAGGAGGTCAGAGATCTGGCCGTGTGGTGCCAGGACAACAACCTCTCCCTCAACGTGACCAAGACAAAGGAGATGATTGTGGACTACAGGAAAAAAAAGAGGACTGAGCACGCCCCCATTCTCATCGACGGGGCTGTAGTGGAACAGGTTGAGAGCTTCAAGTTCCTTGGTGTCCACATCACCAACGAACTATCATGGTCCAAACACACCAAGACAGTCGTGAAGAGGGCACGACAAAGCCTATTCCCCCTCAGGAGACTAAAAAGATTTGGCATGGGTCCTCAGATCCTCAAAAAATTCTACAGCTGCACCATCGAGAGCATCCTGACTGGTTGCATCACCGCCTGGTATGGCAACTGCTTGGCCTCTGACCGCAAGGCACTACAGAGGGTAGTGCGTACGGCCCAGTACATCACTGGGGCAAAGCTCCCTGCCATCCAGGACCTCTATACCAGGCGGTGTCAGAGGAAGGCCCTCAAAATTGTCAAAGACTCCAGTCACCCTAGTCATAGACTGTTCTCTCTGCTACCGCACGGCAAGCGGTACCGGAGTGCCAAGTCTAGGTCCAAAAGACTTCTCAACAGCTTCTACCCCCAAGCCATAAGACTCCTGAACAGCTAATCATGGCTACCCGGACTATTTGCACTGCCCCCCCACCCCATCCTTTTTACGCTGCTGCTACTCTGTTAAGTATTTATGCATAGTCACTTTAACTCTACCCACATGTACATATTGCCTCAACTGCCTCAACTGGCCGGTGCCCCCGCACATTGACTATGCAACGGTACCCCCCTGTATATATAGCCTCCCTACTGTCACTTTATTCTATTGTATATATAGCCTCCCTACTGTCACTTTATTTTTTACTTCTGCTCTTTTTTTCTCAACACTTTTTTGTTGTTGTTTTACTCTTACTTTTTTGTTTAAAATAAATGCACTGTTGGTTAAGGGCTGTAAGTAAGCATTTCACTGTAATGTCTGCACCTGTTGTATTCGGCGCATGTGACCAATAAAATTTGATTTGATTTGATTTGATTTGATTTGGATGCAATTAAAGACTTTAAGTCTGGGAAAACTCCAGGGTTGGATGGCATACCAGTCGAGGTATACCAAACCTTTTTTGATATACTAAGAGGACCGTTATTAGCATGTTTTAACCACTCTTACGTAAATGGTAGATTATCTGACACTCAAGAAGAAGGTGTAATCTCATTATTACTGAAACAGGATACATGTGGAAAATATAAAGATCCAGTCCATTAAAAAAATTGGAGGCCCCTTACACTTCAGTGTTGTGATGCAAAAATTCTAGCAAAATGTATAGCGCATAGAATTAAAAAGGTATTTTAGGATATTATTCATTCTAATCAGACAGGTTTTTTTACATGGAACATACATTGGAGATAATATAAGGCAAGTATTGGAAACAATAGAACACTATGGAAAATCTGGGAAACCAGGCCTGCTATTAATAGCAGACTTCAAAAAGGGATTTGATCAAGTACGACTGGGGTTTATATATAAATGCCTGGAGCATTTCAATTTTGGAGAATCTCTTATAAAATGGGTCAAAATCATGTATAGTAACCCTAGGTGTAAAATAGTAAAGAATGGCTATTTCTCAGAAAGTTTTAAACTGTCAAGAGGAGTGAAACAAGGTTGTCCACTATCGGCATATCTATTTATTGTGGCCATTGAGATGTTAGCTATTAAAATCAGATCCAACAATAATATCAGGGGATTAGAAATCCAGGGCTTAAAAACAAAGGTGTCATTGTATGCTGATGATTCATGTTTTCTTTTAAATCCACAACTAGAATCCCTCCACAGCCTCATAGAGGATCTAGATAAATTTTCTAACCTCTCTGGATTACAACCAAATTATGACAAATGTACTATATTACGTATTGGATCACAAAAAAATACAATTTTTACATTACCATGTAGTTTACCAATAAAATGGTCTGATGGTATTGTGGATATACTCGGAATACATATCCCAAAGGAAATAAATGATCTCACTTCAATACATTTTAATAGAAAGAGCAAAAATAGATAAGATCTTGCTACCATGGAAAGGTAAATACCTGTCAATTTGTGGAAAAATCACCCTGATTAACTCTTTAGTATTATCCCAGTTTACCTATTTGCTTATGGTCTTGCCTACGCCTAGCGAACAGTTTTTAAAATTATATGAGAAAATAATATTCAATTTTATTTGGAACGGCAAGCCAGACAAAATTAAACGGGCCTATTTATATAATGAATATGAATTCGGAGGAGAGAAATTATTAAATATTAAAAGCATTAGACCTATCACTAAAAGCTTCAGTCATACAAAAGTTATACTTAAATCCGAACTGGTTCACTAGCAAATTAGTAAGATTGTCTCACCCAATGTTCAAGAATGGCCTTTTCCCCTTTATTCAGATTACAACCACTCACGTTCAGTTATTTGAAAAGGAGATCATCTCCCAAATATCACTATTTCTAAAACAAGCCATAGAAAGTTGGTTGCGATTTCAATTTAATCCTCCAGAAACGACAGAACAAATCATGCAACAAATATTGTGGTTAAACTCAAATATACTAATTGACAAAAAAACTTTTTTTTTGGACAAAATGTTTAAAAAAGGTATAATCTACGTAAATGATATCATCGGTAGGACTGGTGGAGTTATGTCGCACATGCAGCTAACAAAAACATATGGAAATGTCTGCTCTACCCAAAATTACAACCAAATAATTGCAGCCTTACCACAAAAATGGAAGAGGAAAGTGGAAGGGGGAGAAAGTAAGGAACTTGTCTGTCAGCCTTGCATTAAAGAACATAATTGTGATAACTGTGATAAATAAAAAAGTATGTCAGTTTCATTTCAGGACCAAAGGATTGACAGCCGTCCCATATAGATTGCAAAATAGTTGGGAAGAGATTTTTGACGTACCGATCCCATGGCATAGTGTTTATGAACTGATAAGCAAAATGACACCGGATTCAAAACTTAGAATCGTTCAATTTAAATTATTATATAAAATTATTGCTACCAATAGAATGTTATTTATATGGGGGATACAATCTTCCCAGCACTGCAGATTTTGCTGTGAAGAGACAGAATCATTAGATCATTTGTTTTGGTACTGTCCATTTGTAGCTTGTTTTTGGACACAGGTCTAGGAATGGATAAATGATTGCAATATTTACCTGGAGCTAACCTTGCAGATAACATTACTGGGTGATCTGAAAAGTCATAGTCAATCGATCAATAACATAATAATACTTTTAGCAAAAAAAAATATTTTCAATTCACAATCTGTAGAAACAATGAGAATAGAAAGGTTCAGAACTTTTGTAAGACATCACAGTACAGTTGAAATATATATGGTAAATAGAAATCCTATATGGATGGTGTTAAAAGATAGATGGGAGGTGTTGAATGGAATTGAAGGATGGGACTAATAACAACTAACAACAAATAATAACAAGATAACTAATAATGTAATTATACTGTGTCCATAATGAGTATATAGGTTGTAGGTTGGGAGCTTTTGTGAAAGAGCACAGTTAGAAAGATATGGCATATAGAAGCAAACCGGATGGACATCATGAAAATGATCGGAGAGGTTGAGAGTAGAGGAAGTTCAGGAGAAAAAAACAAACAAAATATAATTATTGTAAAATTGACTGTGTCCATAAAATGTAGATAGTAGGTATAAGCTGGAAGTAGAGGCCTAAGCATTGTTGTTCACTAGTTTACTCCAAGTAGGGAAAGGGTGGTGGGGTTGGAAAGTAATAAAGGGGAATATATATCTTTTTTTAAAGGATATGTATGTGTATGTATGTATGTATGTATGTGTGTATATATATATATATATATATATATATATATATATATATATATATATATATATATAAACATGGGTGATTGGAAGTGATGCAGACAATTACATTGATGGAAGTTACAATCTATCTGCAATATTAAACTGATCTACCCCCCCCCCCAAAAAAAAAGGGGGAAAAAGAGTGGTGTCCCTGCAGGCCAGCTCCCTACGAACATCCTCCCGCAGGCTGCATCGGTAGTGGTCTATCATGGCCCTCTCGTTCCATCCCGTGCTGGCTGCCATGGTTCTGATGTCCAATGCGAAGTCCTGTGTGCTCCTCTTCCCCTGTCTGAGGTGGAACAACAAAAGTTTATTATCCAAATCCCAACCATTTTAATATACATATTTCTGCCAGCCTGCTTGTCTACTGGCCTGCCTGTCTGCCAGCCTGCTTATCTACTAGCCTGCCTGTCTGCTAGCCTGCTTGTCTGCTAGCCTGCTTGTCTACTGGCCTGCCTGTCTTCCAGCCTGCTTGTCTACTAGCCTGCCTGTCTGCCAGCCTGCTTGTCTACTAGCCTGCCTGTCTGCCAGCCTGCTTGTCTATTGGCCTGCCTGTCTGCCAGCCTGCTTAAAAATCAATAATCAACAACATTGCATGCATGCTTATTTCTCATTCCAACAAAAACTCTGTACTTTTCCTAAATTTAGCAAATCTGTCCTTACTGATCAAAGAACCAAAATATTTTCAGAGTTTTTGTAGAATTAATATAGACTTTATTACAATAGACAAAGCCGAGGTGTTTGCAAAGCATCTCCTTCTCCACCAGTGGCGGCTCCTGAAAAAATTCTCAGGAGGGGCAATTTTTCTGATGATTTAGGTGACCTACACACATTTAAAAAAAGATATGTCCAGCAACAACATGAAGACAGGGGCAGCATATAAGTCAATACCAGAAGCATTTATTGACTGATCTCAAAAGTGTTGGCTTACCAGGGTTGGTGGAGCCCTCAGTTTCATCTTTGCCTCGCAAAGCTAACTCAAACACTCCGCAAAACTTCACACACTGGATTAGCCGGCTGAGGATGTGGCGGTTCTTGCTAATGTCGTAGTAAATATATTTGTTATAGTGAATATGGAATATGATATGTTGAGTAAAATGTTGTGCTAAGATCTATTTAGGTCAGGAGCTGGTTATAAGTTCTGTTCCTATCCAATAACAATGGACAAAAGGGTCCTATCTTGTCAGCCTTGTCAGCAGGTGGCCAAGGACAACACCCACGCCATAGGCCTCTCAGTTCTTCCAACTCACGAGTTCTTGCTCTGAGGACACACACACACACAAACACACACACACACACATCATCACTGTTAAACACACACACACACACACACACACACACACACACATCATCACTGTTAAACACACACACACACACAAAAATCCCCTCTCTTAGGCTGAACATTTGAAGACAGAGAACCCGACTCAGAGCCAATGCAACAGTGACAGTAGCCTGGAGGGGACCTCGCCCAACTCATCAGGACCAATCAGAAGATCAGAACTACTAGATTCAACCTACTTCATTTATTGCATAAAATGTCTGCACACAATGTTTCGGGGCTCTCTTCAGATAATAATAATAATAATAATAATAATAATAATAATATGCCATTTAGCAGACGCTTTTATCCAAAGCGACTTACAGTCATGCGTGCATACATTTTTGTGTATGGGTGGTCCCGGGGATCGAACCCACTACCTTGGCGTTACAAGCACCATGCTCTACCAGCTGAGCTACAGAAAGTGGATACTCATGGATGCGCATTGCAATTGTAAAATGTCAACACAATTGGAGACACCACGTCATTTTTGGAGACATGTTATTGACAGTAAACTATTGTAGATGCGACTGCTAACTAAATAAAACATTTTAGCTGGCTAGCTAATCATCTTAGCTAAATGTGGGGCAAACAATTCAGTTATTTACCGTTAATTTGAGGGATTGGGGTGAAAGAAATCGAGTTACATAGTGATACTTTACGATATACTGTATTGACAATATCGCAATATTTTAGCGCTAGTTGGCTGTACCTGCACCAAAACACCATTATTGTTCCTTCATAGCTTGTTCTCAATCTTTTCACATTGGGAGCCAATTTGTTTTCAGCACTTTTATTTCCATGACTGATCAAAACTCGTTCTCATGGCTTTCTGATCCCTCTGCAACAGACATATGGTGCGCAATAAAATCACAGTATCGAATCGCAATACGTATAGAATCATGAGACTCGCAATGCTGATGCATATATCTTATCGTGAGGTTCCTGGCAATTCCCAGCCCAAGTTCATTTGCCACAACAAATCTCTTCGCTAGCAAACGCGATGTCTTCTCCAAAACGGCAATGTGTCTCCAGCAATGTTTACTTTTTTGACGTTCTATGGCATCTCCACTTTCCAAGCATATATGACCACATGTAATATTTTGGTAAGTGATGCAAATAGTGAACTATGTAGGGCCAGGATGTAAAATATATGTAGCTGCAGCAATTTCTCTTATCTGATATGGTAAGTAATGGGGCTTAATTTATAGCTCCCTAAGAGTTTGACGAACGGGTCCGTGAACGCGATTCCAGATATCTTTACCTCTGAATAAACTGCCTTTATTACCATATCCACCCTGTCCAAAGTCTCTACTTGGTCTCAGTTCCAGTAAACTTGTGATTATCAACACTAACCTCATCGTTGTGGCGGCGGACAGCTAGCCTGTATCCCTCGTCATCCAGTTGAGTGAGTGGCAATGTCTTTTTTCGTTCGTACAAATTGTTGGAAAATCCTCGGGTGTAGGACTTTCCGCCTTTAGTAGAAACCTGTTGAATTATTACATTTGGTCTGGGAGGTCCTAATTGTTTCGTTGCCAATTTATCTTCATTTGTTCGCCGACAAAAAGGAACTTCTTTCAAACAATCCGCTCTTTTCTCAGTTACGTTCATGGTTACGTAACGTATGACGAAAGCGCGTAAGTGCAAGCCCACAGACACCCATTGAGATTGTATTGAAGGCTCTGAAATTTGAAAAAAATAGATTTTACATGGGAGTCTATGACAGACTTCTGGGCGATTTTCAACCTGACTGAAATCGCCCCAAAAGGGGGGGGAGCCATTTGAAGCACGACTTTAGCCTGATTCGACATTTAGTGGCAGTGTGGCACTGTGGCAGATCAGACGTATAGATTACAACACTGATAACTACTGTTGCCGTGATATAATTGATTAGAAAAAAAATCCCTTCCTTTTCCCGTTTGGCAGTGCGTCGCCCATATCGCCCTATTGAACAGGCCGCCCCTGTTCTCCACCCCCCAGCTCTCAGTTTATATAGTTATTTCACACACACTTCAGCTCAAAACCCCTCCCTCTTGGGCTCCCCCATCACTATCTCCAGTTTCCACCTCCCGACCACTCCGCCCACCTCCCTAGTCCATGATAGTGGCAAAATCTGACCTCTCCTCTCTGTATTCAGCTTGAAAACAATGGTGGTACAATCATGCAAAAATAATCATGTTCAGTTTGAACTCTGTTCAACCCCGGCTCACCCTGGCTTGACCTGGAGATTGATTGTTGGACATGACAGGTCCACACTCAATCTCTCAAACATACCCAAGCCCAACTCTTCTCTCTCCTCCCGTCATGCTGTAATTAATCATGTTTAGTCTGAACTCTGTTCAACTCTGGCTCCGTTTTCAGGACTTTGTCTGAGGAGAGGCAAAAGGCAACAGTCTGGAATTCGACCAGAGGTCAGATCCCCATTTCACACACACACAAACCCAGTGAGAGGAAACAAATTAAGTGAGTTTGACACACTAAGTGTGTTTTAGTTATTTTTGCTGTCAATTAGTTAAATGATTCATGTCACTGTTTGGGTCGAGATTCCACTCACATGATGTATGCACTCACTAACTGTAAGTCGCTCTGGATAAGAGCATCTGCTAAATGACTAAAATGTAAATGTAAGTACTTGCCTAGCAACAGAGATGTACCCATGTTTAACCCTGGCTCTGTGTTCGTCATGTTGTGATTAACTTTGTTTATCTTACTGAAAAATCCTCATCAAGTCCAGCAAGTGTCTTCACAGTTAACTGCTACTACCACCCATGTAACCCTTTTGTGGTTTTGAAGGGGTGTGAGATGGCCGCTGTGAGGCGGCTGGTTCTGAGCCAGAGAGACAACAGACACTCCAGTGTTCCAGATAGTCCATTATAAATAAAAGGAGACCCGGGTTTTATTAAATGTCCTAAAGCCACCCCATATAGGCTCTTCTCTATATATAATTTAACCTTCAGTGTCTCCAACAGTCTAATGTTCTATATAACTTGGACAGGCAGAGGCGAAATGGATTGCTTTGTTCAAATGTTCAATATGAAACCGTGTTGTTCCTCCACAGTTCAGTTCAGGTTTTTAGAATTTGGGTTTGATTTAATTCCAGCCTTAGTTAAAAATAATTTCACTATTTTTAAGAGAGTTATTTCTCCATTAAGTGTCACCTAGGCAAGTTCATATAAGCATGTGCCTCTCAGTGTGCGGTCCCACCTGCTCACTGACTGTCAGACCAAGGTGCAGCGTGATATGCGTACATGTTTATTCACCCAAATAAACAATACAAACAAAACAAAAAACAACGTAACGTGAAATCCTCAGGCTATACACATACAAGCCTATCCAGAACAAGATCCCACAACAAAGGTAGGCAAACAGGCTACTTAAGTATGATCCCCAATCAAAGACAACGAGCGACAGCTGTCTCTGATTGGGAATCACACCCAATATATAACATAGAAACTCACACCCTGACCAAACCAACTAAAGACAACAGGCCTCTCACGGCCAGGGCGTGACACTGACTCAGACACTTACTGTAGGTTCCACTGGGGTAAGTGTCTGACTCCGAGTCACCAGCAGCAGTAATACCAGATTTACATCTGTTATCTGTTGTTGGGATGTAGAATATTTTCTGAGTGTAAATATTTAAACGTTAAACTGACAACTCTCTGGCGTGTTGAGCGAGATGAGACACAGATGTATGTTCAGTATTTAAGGGTCTCCCGTGTGTTCTAATATTTCCCTCTCCTTCTGCTCATCAGTTGATATTTGTGAGTTTGTGAGCGCATAAAGTGCTGATTTTGCTGACATGATTGAACATAATATCTATCAATAATGTTTTTGATTGTGTGTAAGATTTTTCCTTTGAAATTAGTATGTTTCCTATCACATCAAATGAAATAAAAGCTAATTGTTACGCGATAAAATTAAAATGTAGCCCAACTTAAAGCTACTGTTTCTCTCTCTTCCCTCCCCATCTCTCCCTCCATCTCCCCTGGCTCCCCTCCAGGGCAGCTCTCTCTCTTTCTCTGTCTCTCTCTGTCTTTCTCTCTTTCCCATCCTGTTTTCTGAATGGAGGCTCTAATGCTAATGTTAGTGTCCATGGTCTGATGCAGAAATCACACACATACTTAGTTGTGTTGAGTGACGTGTAAGGAAATGTTCTAAACACAGAAACTGTACACCTAGGCCTATTCTGATTGGCGCACATATGAGGGGGACCGATGATGTGGCATAGGACAAGAGGAAGTGACAAAGCGTGGGTGTTGGAGTATATCCTTGGAATGACTAGTCGCCTGGTTCAACAAAATGTGTACTTGTCTGCTTGACTTGAAACAAGTGTCAAATTTATGCATCAACAAAGTAAAATGTAGGCAAGGCTGAAAAAGTAGGCAAGGCTCTCTGTGTGGGGGTGTGTGTGTTTGTGTGTATGCATGTTTGTGTGCATGTTTGTGTGCATGTGAAACCCTTAACATGGTCCGCTACCTTGACTACTCGCAGCACTTCAGATAAAGTGGACACATCCTTTGTCTGATAGTAATATATAGCAACACAGAGAAATATATAGCAGCACATTATTATTTATAGCAACACATTTCCTGTCTGAACGAGATTTACTCTTTACTTACTCTAGATAGGGGAGATGCATGGCAGTGTAGGGTTGAGAATATATTGTTTGCACCATTGCCTCTCACCATCTCCTAGCTATGTTTCCATTAACTTGTCCAGTGATTTTTTGTTGACTTTTCAAAAGTTCTCATAGAAAATAGATGCGACAATTGCCTACGGTGCGTTTCAATTGAACTGTCTTGTGTTGATAAAAACAGATGGACGTAATGACATCACTGACGTCACACCAAAAAATGTAAACCTTTCCGCAAAAATCTAGAATATTGAATAAAAAGTGGTTGAGGTGTTTCCATCATCCATTTAGCCAAATTGCGCATTAATAAATTGGCGACAGCCTGTACGCCCTCCCACCTATCTGTTTCATGTCTCAGGTAGCCTGCAAAACCAGCATGGATGGAATGCAATAATTTCTTTGCCATATTCGAATAATTATCATGTGCCAACGTATTGCCGCGATTTGATGTAGCACTTAGAATGAAATGCGGAGTGGAGCTTTAGTTAAGTGATGACATCATGTGCCCCACCTACCATCAACTACCTATTGCCAGTTATTCTGCAATCATTTATTTAAAAAACATATCTTCCATCATTTGTCGCAATTAAGAAAGTTAGACAAAAGAAAAATCCACCCCTGTCGAACAGATCTTTAGAACATTTCTCCTATAGCTGTCGCGATCGTTGAGAGACGGGTCAGACCAAGGTGCAGCGTGCGATGTGAACGTGTTTATTAATAATAAACACAAAAACAAAACAACAAACCAACGTAACATGAAGTCCAAGGCTATACACAATCCAAGCCTACACACGGAACAAGATCCCACAAACATAGTAGGCAAACAGGCTACTTAAGTATGAACCCCAATCAGAGACAACGAGCGACAGCTGTCTCTGATTGGGAATCACACCCGGCCAAACATAGAACCACAATACCTAGATCCTAAACATAGAATACATCACATAGATTCACACACCCTGACTCAACATACAAGAGTTCCATACGTCAGGGCGTGACAATAGCTGCCATTTCCATTACACGTCGCAATGTTTTGTAGAATAAACCTGGGTCAATGGAAACCTGCCTACTGTCTCTGCTGTAAGTCATTCCTACTGGGATATAAAGCATTAAAATGACATTTCTGAATAGTTAGAGCACTCATTGTGATAGAAGAAAGGTTTTAGAGGGGTTGCAGTTCTACCATGTAAGGTTGTTTTTACATGAATAAAAACTGAATAAACAGCCAATGAACTTTAACAGTGGAGTCCGCTTGTGGTAGACAGGGAGTATTTAGGAATGTTAGTCTCTCTCTTTTCCATCCAAGCTACTTCTACACACAGAAACAGGGCGACATTTTCATAGTCCAAAATAATTGTGCAAATTGCAAAATTGACCATAAACCTCATTTTAATCTCGCAGCATGATTTCAAACTTTTCTTAAACAATGTGAGTTGTAAAGAGGTAAATATATGATCTATTGCTCAGTTTACAAAACTAGCTAAATAATTGCATCCTTATAATGCACATTGTTGTTCCAGAGTTTCAAATTAAATCACACTGGAAGATTATAATGAGTTTTACTGAGTTTTTTTGGAAAATGTTTCACTATGAAAATGTTGCCCACTGTGTTAATGCTGAGTATTAACAAGGCCTTTCCAATGAAATATTAGGGCTGGGAGTAGTCTTAACCTATAGGTCTGGGAAACTGGCCCATCGAGTAGATGTAGTCTAGTCTTACAGACTTGTTTACATTTTACATTTTTGTCATTTAACAGACGCTCTTATCCAGAGCGACTTACAGTTACATATATATTTTTTTTCATACATGTTTAGAATGAGATGTTGTTGTTACTAGCTTAAATAAAGATCACATTCAGGAGTAGCAAACAGAGCAGAACATTATTTTATTTTCATAAATAAATAAACCACCATCCCTCCCTCCCACTCCTCTCCCAAGGTAACTATCATCTTTGTCCCTAGTGTGTGTGTGTGTGTGTGTACTCAGCTGGGTGTCTAAACATACTCAAAAACAGGCACTTGGGATCAGCCCGGAGGTGTGTGTAGTTACTGAGGACTTTTAGTTGCTTCTGCTCTGTGTTATTGTTTATACACTGGGTAATTATTAGTCATGCGATGCATATAACTTCCATGGACAGCAGAGGTATTCAGTGTTGCCCGTGTTCAAGGAAGGGAGTGATACAGTGGAAAAGAGCTGTGCTGAAATAACTAAAAGATCAGCACTTTAGGAGTTTTAGCTGCATGGCCTTTCCTACTTTTTTGGGTCCTACTTTTTTTTTGCGGGGGGGGTTTGTGTCTTGAAAGGACATGTTGTTGTTTGTGAAATGTAGCTGCTTGTTGTGATTGATCACCCCCACAGGTATTGTTATGGTGGTTTATTATGACTGATCCCCTCTTCTTTCTCTTCACATTGTTCACACAGACACATACGCATTGTTCACAAAGACATATACACGCCAAACACAAGCATGCACGCTCACACGCTCACACGCACACAGACACCTCAGTCCTTCTGCTGTATGTTTCTGTGTGTTTCTACATGCCACATTTAGAAACCAGCAGCCTTGCGTCCTCTTACATTCAAATCTGTAACAAGCTTCATGAGGACATTTTGAATGATATATTGTGGATTCGGAAAGTATTCAGACCCCTTGACGTTTTCCACATTTTGTTACGTTACAGCCTTATTCTAAAATGGGTTAAATTGTTTTTTTCCCCTCATCAATCTACACACAATACCCCATAATGACAAAGCAAAAACAGGTTTTTAGAAATGTTTGCTAATTTATTACAAATAAAAAAACGGTATCACATTTACATAAGTATTCAGACCCTTTACTCAGTACTTTGTTGAAGCACCTTTGGCAGAGATTACAGCCTCAAGTCTTCTTGGGTATGACACCATTTGTATTTGTATTTTATTATAGATCCCTATTACCTGCTGCCAAGGCAGTTATACAAAATTAAGGCAGTTATACATTTTAAAAACATTACAATACATTTATAACAGATTTCACAACATATTAAGCGTGTGCCTTCAGGCCTCTACTCTACTACCACATATCTATAACACAAAATCAATGTGTATGTGTGTATAGTGCGTATGTTATCGTGTGTTTGTCTGCATGTGTCTATGTTTGTGTTGCTTCACAGTCCCCGCTGTTCCATAAGGTGTATTTTTTACTGCTGGCATGAGTTACTTGACGTGGAATAGAGTTCCAAGTAGTTATGGCTCTCTGTAGTACTGTGTGCCTCCCATAGTCTGTTCTTGACTTGGGGACTGTGAAGAGTGGAGTTTGGAGTGTGACTGTTTGAGGTTGTGGACAGGTGTCTTTTATACTGATAACAAGTTCAAACAGGTGCCATTAATACAGGTAACGAGTGGAGGACAGAGGAGCCTCTTAAAGAAGAAGTTACAGGTCTGTGAGAGCCAGAAATCTTGCTTGTTTGTAGGTGACCAAATACTTATTTTCCACCATAATTTGCAAATAAATTCATTAAAAATCCTACAATGTGATTTTCTGGAGAAAAAAATTCCTCAATTTGTCTGTCATAGTTGACATGTACCTATGATGAAAATTACAGGCCTCTCTCATCTTTTTAAGTGGGAGAACATGCACAATTGGTGGCTGACTAAATACTTTTTTCCCCACTGTAGCTTGTCTTCTCTTGAGAGCCAGGTCTGCCTACGGCGGCCTCTCTCAATAGCAAGGCTATGCTCACTGAGTCTGTACATAGTCAAAGCTTTCCTTAATTTTGCATCAGTCACAGTGGTTAGATATTCTGCCACTGTGTACTCTCTGATTAGGGCCAAATGTGTAAAGTAAGTATCTTTTTGGTTTCTCATGATTTGGTTGGGTCTAATTGTGTTGCTGTCCAGGGGCTCTGTTGGGGTCTGTTTGTGTTTGTGAGCAAAGCCCCAGGACCAGCTTGCTTAGGGGACTCTTCTCCAGGTTCATCTCTCTGTAGGTGATGGCTTTGTTATGGAATTGCTTCCTTTTAGGTGGTTGTAGAATTTAATGGCTCTTTCATGGATTTTGATAACTAGGGGGTTTTACGTTGTACACAGAGGACATTTTTGCTGAATTCTGTCTCAATTTGGTGTTTGTCCCATTTTGTGAATTCTTGGTTGGTGAGCGGACCCCAGACCTCACAACCATAAAGGCTAATGGGTTCTCCAAATCTCTCTCTCTCTCTCTCTCTCTCTCTCTCTCTCTCTCTCTCTCTCTCTCTCTCTCTCTCTCTCTCTCTCTCTCTCTCTCTCTCTCTCTCTCTCTCTCTCTCTCTCTCTCTCTCTCTCTCTCTCTCTCTCTCTCTCTCTCTCTCTCTCTCTCTCTCTCTCTCTCTCTCTCTCTCTCTCTCTCACTCACTCACTCACTCACTCACTCACTCACTCACTCACTCACTCACTCACTCACTCACTCACTCACTCACTCACTCACTCACTCACTCACTCACTCACTCACTCACTCACTCTCTCTCAATTCAATTCAAGTGCTTTATTGGCATGGGAAACTTATGTTAACATTGCCAAAGCAAGTGAAGTAGATAGTAAACAAAAGTGAAATAAACAATAAATATTAACAGTAAACATTACACTCAGAAGTTCCAAAAGCATAAAGAAATTTCAAATGTCATATTATGTGTATATACAGTGTTGTAACAATGTGCAAATAGTTAAAGTACAAATGGGAAAATAAATCAACATAAATATGGGTTGTATTTACAATGGTGTTTGTTCTTCACTGGTTGCCCTTTTCTTGTGGCAACAGGTCACAAATCTTGCAGCTGTGATGGCACACTGTGGTTTTTCACCCAGTAGCACTCTCTCGCTCTCTCTCACTCTCTCTCTCTACAACAGTTTTATTTTTAGAGCATATCTAAACCATCATTCCTTCCTATAAACTATTGTCATCCTCTATTTGTATCTGGCCAGATGTCTGCTAGCTGGTGCTCCTATGTTGCCCTTAATGATCAGTGTACACTACCGGTCAAAAAAATGCCAAGAGTGTGCAAAGCTGTCATCAAGGCAAAGGGTGGCTATTTGAAGAATCTCACATATAAAATATATTTTGATTTGTTTAACACTTTTTTGGTTACTACATGATTCCATATGTGTTATTTCATAGTTTTGATGTCTTCACTATTATTCTACAATGTAGAAAATAGTAAAAATAAAGAAAAACCCTTGAATGAGTAGGTGTTCTAAAACTTTTGATCATTAGTGTATACTAGAGTAGACCCTCTGGGATATGGACTGCATGGGGAGTCTCTCCAATGGGAAATACATTTTAATACAGTGTGCTATCCTTTGATGTCATGATTCATTTTTCCGAGTGACTCGTTCATTTTAGTAGTTCATTTCACCTGCTGGCCGTAATGAATACAGCAAGATTAATACGAGCTCCTGCTGCTCAGCGGCTCCGGAGACGTGCTCCGACCACCAACTGTCTATTACATGTGCGTGCAGGAAAATAGATCATGCTGTAGGCATCATAGAGAAGACTAAGGCATGTTTAGAACTGATAATTGATCGCGCATGAATGTGGAGTCTCTATACACCACCATTGAACATGAACAAGGTTTGGCAGCTATGCACCATTTCTTGAGTCCCCGACCTGAAACTGAGATGCCTCCTACAGAATTCATTGTCTCACTGACTGAATGGACTCTTAATCATAACATCTTTATCTTTCAGGACCGTATTTGTAAACAGGTCAAAGGATGTGCCATGGGAGCTTGCTACAGCCCTTCCTATGCTGGTTTGTACTTGGGTAAATGGGAAAATGACTTCATTTTGGATCCTTCTAATAATCATTTCTTTGACCGGATTATATGGTGGGGACGCTATATTGATGATGTTTGCCTGTTTTGGTCCGGCTCAGAAGATGAACTTATTTCCTTCCACCAATACCTTAACAGCATTAATCCTAACATCAAACTAACTATGGAGTACAGCAAGGATAACATTCATTTGTTGGACCTCGACATTAGTAAAAATGACAAATATTGTTTGCACACATCAATCTGTAGGAAGCCCACAGATGGGAATTCCATTCTGAGGCAGACAGCTTTCACCCCAAAAGGCTAAAAGAGAATATTCCATATGGCCAATTTCAAAGAGTCCGCAGAATTTGCGATCAGGAAACTTCTTCTGAATTGGAGAATCGCTTCTTGAATCGGGGTTACAGCGTTCAGGTCCTGAAAGATGCAGGCATAAGGGCTGGATTACTTGACAGAGAGAACTTGTTGCGAAGGGGAGTGCCTCGTGATACATCAGAGAGAGTGTATTTTGTTACAAAATACAGCACTGAAGCAGAGAACATTAAAATAATCATTAAAAATAATTGGGGAATCATCCAAAGTGATACGCTACGACGCCAAGTCTTTCCTGAGCCACCAGTCATAAAGCTTTAAGAGATGTCCTACCCTAAATGACAAATTAGTCCACAGTTATCTTCCGGGTGACTCTCAAAAAACTTGGCTTGACCACAAACCCAAGGGCTCTTTTAAATGTAACCAGTGCAACCATTGCAGAAATATTGCACAGAAAAAGTATTTTGTTGACACAGCTTCCAAAATGGAGTATTACGTCAATCATTTCATTAACTGCAAAACCACTCATGTCATCTATAGATTGGAATGTCCACAGTGCAAGGTGTTCTACATTGGACGGACAAAGAGACGCCTTCAAGACCGCTTAGCGGAACACAAGTACGCCATACGGGTAGGCAATGAACACTACCCCATGGCAAGGCACTACAAGTCCTTACACCATGGTAACCCTGCCTCCCTACAAGCTATGGGTATTGATCATATTTCCGGCCTCTATTAGAAAAGGGGACCGTCTGAAACAGTTAAACCAAAGGGAAAGTTTTTGGATTTACAAACTACAGGCCACTAAATACCCTGGTTTAAATGAAGATATGGATTTCTCCCCCTTCCTGTAGGGTTGTGATAGGGTCCATTTGCTGTCATCTAGTGGACATTGTGCTCAATTGCCCTCAGCTATATTTAGACTGTTGTTGTTCATGTTTTGCTGGTTTGTAGTGTACTATGGAATATATTGCTTTCTTATTTTTGACACTTTTCCCAGTCATATTTAAGGTTAGAACTACCTTTTTAAGTGTTCTGATACTTCTATCTTGGAGTTGTATTTGTATGATAACATAGTTACAGTATTTCACTTTTTAGTGTGTATAGTATTGCTTACTAGGTGTGTCCAATCAACTTTGTAACCACTCCCTCTTCAAATTAGGGCTAATTGGAAAAGCTGTTCAAAAGAGGACATTGGATTATTTCTTTGTACTCCCTGACGAAGGCCATGCAGCCGAAACGCGTCGGATTTAAAAAAAAATTGTTTTTATTGAACATGCCATACTAATAAAGGCATTTTAATTAATTATATGAAGAGTGCCTTGGTCCTCCTTTCTTTTTGATGGGCAATTAATTGAATATTGAATTATATCGATGGACACAGCTTTGTATAACCAAAACATACAGCCTGCCTCTGTTCAACAAGCTCGAACTCGAGAATGAATCATTTGGGGGGCTGCTATAGTTCAAGAACGATATTGTGCTAATCTCCCTCGACGTAGTCAAGAAATTGCATTCCGCCAATTTCATATTTTACAATCTAGTCCGGTTGCGGCCACAACTAGACCTTATTTCAAAGGTATCAAGAAAGAATCATGTTTATGACTAGAAATCACAAATATACACTGTTTGAAGCACACTTTTAGAAGTGTCAGTCATAAATGACAGCTCCAATAAGCCCCTACGGTGAACGAGAGGCTTGTAGAAATTCTTTCAAGTTTTTAGTTTATCTTTCACCGGTAAGGGGGACCTGCGTTCTCTGGGTATTACTGAATCAAGTGAAAGAAATTAGTTGAAAGATTCGTTCTTTTGACTGAACGAGTTAAAAAGATCAGAGTATCTAAAAAGAGCCGAACTACCCATCACTATGACTTGTCATTACAGTTTTTTGTTCAATGACTTTGGTGCAATTTTCACAAGTATGTGGTACATTTTCACAACTCTAAGCACAAACATCTAAACAGATCATCAAAATGGCTCATGTTTCAAAACTCTAAGCACATTTTCAATTGACTGAGTACAACAAACAAATTCACAAAGGCACTTGTTCACTGCACCAAATCACTCTTTCAATTTGGATACATATTCAATCTAAGTATCTTCTTTTCAAAATGCACTATTCACTTTACGTTTGATATCGTTTTCTTGTAATTTGTTAACAATACAATTAACTATCACTTAATCAAACTGATCAAAACTGATAACTACTGAACCAAAATTATGTAGTGCCTACTTACAGTGATGGAAAAAAAAGTATTTGATCCCCTGCTGATTTTGTATGTTTGCCCACTGACAAAGAAATGATCAGTCTATAATGTTAATGGTAGGTTTATTTGAACAGTGAGAGACAGAATAACAATCCAGAAAACGCATGTGAAAATGTTATAAATTGATTTGCATTTTAATGAGAGGAAATAAGTATTTGACCCCCTCTCAATCAGAAAGTTTTCTGGCTCCCAGGTGTCTTTTATACAGGTAACGAGCTGAGATTAGGAGCACACTCTTAAAGGGAGTGCTCCTAATCTCAGTTTGTTACCTGTATAAAAGACACCTGTCCACAGAAGCAATCAATCAATCAGATTCCAAACTCTCCACCCTGGCCAAGACCAAAGAGCTCTCCAAGGATGTCAGGGACAAGATTGTATACCTACACAAGGCTTGAATGGGCTACAAGACCTTCGCCAAGCAGCTTGGTGAGAAGGTGACAACAGTTGCCAAGGCAACAAAGGAGTGGCTCAAGAAGAAGCACATGAAGGTCCTGGAGTGGCCTAGCCAGTCTCCAGACCTTAATCCCATAGAAAATCTGTGGAGGGAGCTGAAGATTCTAGTTGCCAAACGTCAGCCTCAAAACCTTTAATGACTTGGAGAAGATCTGCAAAGAGGAGTGGGACAAAATCCCTCCTGAGATGTGTGCAAACCTGGTGGCCAACTACAAGAAACGTCTGACCTCTGTGATTGCCAACAAGGGTTTTGCCACCAAGTACTAAGTCATGTTTTGCAGAGGGGTCAAATACTTATTTCCCTCATTAAAATGCAAATCAATTTATAACATTTTTGACATGCGTTATTCTGTATCTCACTGTTCAAATAAACCTACCTAAAATTATAGACTGATCATGTCTTTGTCAGTGGGCAAACGTACAAAATCAGCAGGGGATCAAATACTTTTTTTTCCTCACTGTTTATAGTTTGATAACTGATGAACACTGTACATTTCTATATTTTTACCTCATAAATGTATCAATTTGACTTCAATTTATGTTGGAAGGTAAAACCAAATCATATATGGATGTGGCTGTAAATACTACATCATCATTCCCCATCAGCCAGTATGCTGGCAAAAGATGACAAAGTGGAAAGAGTCACTCTATGTGCTATCATTTCGAGTTATAGTTTAATGTACCATGCACTGTTGAAATACCTGGGTTGTATATAACAATATATCCCACTCATTATCTGAATTTCATTGATGTCATTGAATTTCATTGCAGAGAGACAGGCAATACTGTATCAGTTGACAAGTCACATAGAAAAGGTGATTTTGTACAATGTTGCACTGGGCAGAAAAGGCATACAACACCGTGCTAGTAGCCAACTGCTTTACAATACCCCTATTTCTGATGATTTGTCCTACGTATGTAGTGTATAATGATAATGAAACTGGAAGACTGACATTTCTCAACATGCTCACAACTTTCCATTGCATACAAGTTATAAGAAAATGGTGTATGTCAAGTTATAGTGAAATACTGTATACACTGAGTATACCAAACATTAGGAACACCTTCCTAATATTGAGTTGCCCTCATAACAGCCTCAATTCGTTGTGGGCAAAAAACCAACAACGCTGCAGTTCTTCACACACTCAAACCGGTGCGCCTGGCACCTACTATCATACCCGTTCAAAGGCACTTAAATATTTTGTGTTGCACATTTACTCTCTGAATGGCACACATAAAGAACTCCTTCTTTAACCTGTCTCCTCCCCTTCATCTACACTGATTGAAGTGGATTTAATAGGTGACATCAATAAAGGATCATAGCTTTCACCTGGATTCACCTGGTCAGTCTATGTCATGGAAAGAGTAGGTGTACCTAATGATTTGTACACTCAGTGTAGAAGGGTTGTTTGTTTAGCAACAAAACCGACATGTGCGCAACTATGGGGAAAAACAGATGGTGTTGGCTTAAATTATATTTTGTCTCCAAATGTATATTGAAAACATAAATACATTTGCACAATGAGCATTTGTTGTCTCTCAAATACATCGTTACCTTTGTTGGTTAGCTAGCTAGCGAATTGTTGCCGTATTAGCATTGAAATGAAATCCGTCAAACACCTCAAAACAAGACATGGTATCAAGAACAAGATAAAACTAGCTGAAACGAGCCACCTATGATTCCCCACATGGCAGCTTTTTGGCATTGTTGCTAGCTGTCTGACCGTCCAGAAACATTGCTCCCGGCCACATAGATGCGCACGCATAATTTTTGTGATGTTGTCAGCCAACCCATCTATGGAAAATTATATTTACCATATACTATTGTGGGACTGGAATGTGATGTGATATGGATAGGACTTTTACTGTGATCCACCCATACCTGTATTCTAATTGACTCCTGTATTTGAGCGAGGGCTTCTGGGTAGAAGATCAGTCAGAGCTGCCATGACGTAGTGTGTGGTGTC